>NC_048601.1:1547524-1767524 GCF_003668045.3 Cricetulus griseus
TATAATTGTCAGTGACTGTACACAGGAAAATAGTTATCATTAGTAAAGTTTCTCTATGCTATCTTTGAACACAACATCACAGATTAAATCATGAATATTTCTTATTAGTACCATAATTTTATGTTTCTTGTTCATAGAAAAACATTTAAACTTGTGATACATGACCACCATGGGATTTATTTGCCAGTGACGGTTCTTTTCTTTTTGCAGGCAGTATTTGACCTTTCACCCCATCAGAGAGAGTGGCAGAGGTAAAGTGTGAACAGTGTCATCACCAGAGAAACCTAGACCACTTTTGTTTGCTGGAATCTATGCATATTTTAAAATATTTTAGTACATAAACAATCCTTATGACCTCAAAAGCTATCAGATCTTAGGAAAGTCACACATAATCTTTCCTGTAGTATATTTTGAATCATAAATAAATTTTAGTTTTTATTTAAAATTTTAATTAATTAAATTTTTTTTTTAATCATGAAAGTATATGAACATTGTTTAGAATTTGGTTTGGAGCCTGGTGTGATGATGCTTACCTACAATCCCAGCATTTGGGAGGCTTCTGCCAGGAGGATCGTAAGTTCACCTCTTTCCTGGGCTAAGTAGTGAGTTTCAGGACATGGGTTAAATACAGAGACTATCTCAGAAACAAAAGGTTCACTTTTCAGCTTTTTCATTCTGGGAATTGCCAAACCTTGAGTGATGAGAGCCATGTGTGACTCCCTAGGAACTTTGTGTTCAAGAAAAAGTGTTTTCCCCATCCCATTTTGGTTCGCAAGATGGTTTATATTTAAGGTTTTCTAATTTCAGATTATTACCAGAAATGTACTTAAACGTCTGTTTTTTGTTTTTTGTTTTTTGTTTTTTTTTTAAGACAGGGTTCTCTGTGTAACAGCCCTAGCTGTCCTAGAACTTGTAAACTCACAGAGATCCACCTGCCTCTGCCTCCTGAGTACCGGGGGTTAAAGATGTGCACTACCACTGCCAGCCTGTTTTTTTTGTTTGTTTGTTTTGTTTTGTTTTTTTTGTTTTGTTTTTTCCTTCAGACAGTTTGTTTTCTAATTCCTGCTACACTTGAGGACTCTTTTTCTTTAATTACCAATTTCTCTGGTTGGAAGAATCTTACTATTGAAATTGAATATAGTTGAATAAAAGCAGTGAATCTTAGGGCTTTCTGGGTATCTAGCACTTTAATTAGAGAACTCTCTCTAAAGAGGAAATGTTACTTTTATCCAGAAATATTGAAGTGTGGTGCATACTTGTAATCCCAGTAATTAAGAGGCTGGGGCGGGGAACTGAACCCAGTACTGGAAGAGCAGAGAGCACTTTTAACCCTTGAGTCTTCTCTTCTGACCCAAGCTGACTCCTTTTATCTAGAATTCTATTAGGTATTGCAGAGGAGTAATGATTGGGGGCAGAGACCTTATTAAGGAAGAGGGGTTTCTCATCGTGCTTGGGCTTTCTGCATGCCTTCATACGGAGTTCATACTTGGTTGTTGGTTGTGTTCCAAGCAGAAGTCTCACACAGTTTCCTCAAACTGCTGCCATCCATTAAGCTTAACTTGAACTTTTGTAGACTTAGAAAAGATGGAAAGCTCTCAGGTTCTGGGCTTAGCTCCAAAGTTTATGTCTTTAGATATATAATCTGCTTTCTAGATCTTTCTTAATTATTATGTTATGCTTCTAAATGGATATTGTAGTGTAGTGGGAAAATCTACAAGGCCTGTCACTTCCTAATAAGGTACATACTAGAATGTTCTTTACCTTTGGAATTTGCTCTCTTGGCTGGTGTTTTGCCTTAAATAGGATCACAATATTTTTAAAAGACAATTTCAAACCCTGGACACAGCCTTTTGGGATATCTGCTTTCTCTTTCTATATTTAAGGTTTATTTCAAACTAAGTTTATTGTGTAAATTCGATTTTTAATGTTAACAAAACAGGCCTGTTAATCCAGTATTCTAGATGGATAGTGCATAAATATTTTTCTCATTTCTGTGTTTATACGATAATTTTACTATTGCGATGAGGTATGGTATATTATGAGATAAATAGTTGTGTTTTTTTAAGATCATATGTTTATATATGTTTACATGTAAGGTCCCCCCCACCCCCCTACTTTTAAGTTCACTATTAGTGTAGTTTAAGTTCACAGAGAAGGTGAGTGGAAAGTGCAGAGTTCACATGTCTCAGTCTCCTTTATCAGCATCAGGCACCAGAATGGCTTACTTGTCATGTCAATGAGACTGCATGGACCCAGCCCAACATTACTGATGGTCTGTAGTTCACTTGGGAGCTCCCTTTTGGAGGTCTCTCTCTTGAGTGGACAGTTGGGTAATGATATATATCCACCATTGTACCATCAAGAGCAGTTTCACGACTCTGAAAGTCCTCGCTGTCACCGCTCATTTCTCCCCAGTGTGTGTAGTTTGTTTGCTTGCTATGCTGTGACTTGAGGTGTTACTTATTTAAGGTCATGATGAAAGAGACGAATCTAAGCATTGTTTTATGTTTTTTAAGATTTATTTTTACTGTGTATGTTTGAACATTTAAAAAATTTGTAGTTTTTAGATTTATTTTATGTGTGTAAGTGTTCTGCTTGAATCTATGTCTGTGTGCTGTGTGCATCCTGGAACTGGAGTTATGGGCAGTTGTGAATATACCATGTGGGTGCTAGGAATCAAACCTAGGACCTCTGCTAGAACACCAAGTGTTCATAATCATTTCTCTAGCCCTCCGTGTGTGTGTGTGTGTGTGTGTGTGTGTGTGTGTGTGTGTGTGTGTGTGTGTGTGTGTGTGTGTGTCTGCATGTATGTCTGTGTTCTGTGTGTCTAGTTCCTGGAGAGGCAAGAAGAGGAGATTGGATCTCCTGAAACTGTAGTCACAAATGGCTGTTTGCTATCATGTGGGTGCTGAGAACTGAACCCAGGTCCTTTGGGAAAACAGTGTTCTTCACCACTGAGCCATCTGTCTGTCCATCCCCTGCAGCATTGTCTCCTAAATGGAGTCTTTGTTTTCTACAATCCTGTTGACTGTGTTCTAACAGTTACATGAAGACTAGCTGTAATACTCTGCGTAGAATGGTCCTGTAGAATAAAGTTTACTTCTTTTGGGAAGGAAGATACCAGGTAAATAGTAAATGGTGACATGACCTATTTTATAATAGGCCTTGGGGTTGTATCTCAATAATCTGCAGCCTCCAGTGCAATCCCCTGCTGTATGGTCTGCACTTAGTTTGTTCTTCATATCTATAGAACTGATTTCAGTGCTGGACAGAAGTGAAACTTCCTAATTGTGTGTGAAAGGTGAGCTTAGTCACTCAGTAGAGCAACAGTTGCCTTTGGTGCCTCTAACGACCCATGTGTTAAACTGGAACCCATCCTACCTCTTTCTCCTGAGAAAAACTGATCAACATCCTTCTGGAGTGTAACGCTATAGTAAACATATGGTTCGTCTTAGTCAGAAGCCTTGTTGTAGTTGAGCAAAGTCTTGGCTTGGTGTGTATTTTACTGTTTTGTCACATTTAGGATGCTGCAGCTGATTCAGAGTAGGCTGCAAGAAGAGCATTCCCTTCAAGATGTGATCTTCAAAAGTGCTTTTAAAAGTTCGTCAACGGCACTGCCACCAAGGTGAGAGGGGTGCTTCCAAAGTTCACTTGTTGATGTAGTTTCAGTATTGGTCTGTCGTTCTTTCTTTGAAAGTGTTTTATGCATTTAAGGTATCTTGCCTATGATTTTGAGCTTTTCATGAAGTTATTTTACTTTGTATGTGTGGTGTATCTCTATATAAGATTCTACCGGTGAGGAATTTGGTTTGACTCTTGTATTAATCATGAAAATGATTTTCCAAATTTAAAAATATACAAAGACTATATTGACTTGGGAAGAAAATCCCAGTTTGCACTTGGGTGCCTTTTCCTGATCTCGGTGTCATTCCACCCAGCTGCACCACAGTGCCAAAAATACATGAGGGAAGTATGTTGCTGTTGGACTCTTCCTTTGATTTTCAGAGCTCTTCTGCATTGGACTTAGTCCTTTGGGTGGACTTGAAGATACATAATGATGTATATTTATGTAAATATAGTGGCTATAGTGGCTATATGGAAACTCTAAGATTTAAACTACTGCTCTAATCTTGACATTTAGGACATTAGGTAAAAGTTTGTCTTTGGGGAGCCTTTTTTCCTTGTGTGCCATTTTCACACCAGTACATGGTCTCTGTGTCGGATTTGCACTAAGACATCTGAGTGTGTCAGCCCAGTACATGGTCTCTGTGTCAGATGGGCACTAAGACACCTGAGTGTGTCAGCCCAGTACATGGTCTCTGTGTCAGATGGGCACTAAGACACCTGAGTGTGTCAGCCCAATACATGGTCTCTGTGTCAGATGGGCACTAAGACACCTGAGTGTGTCAGCCCAGTACATGGTCTCTGTGTCAGATGGGCACTAAGACACCTGAGTGTGTCAGCCCAGTACATGGTCTCTGTGTCAGATGGGCACTAAGACACCTGAGTGTGTCAGCCCAGTACATGGTCTCTGTGTCAGATGGGCACTAAGACACCTGAGTGTGTCAGCCCAGTACATGGTCTCTGTGTCAGATGGGCACTAAGACACCTGAATGTGTCAGCCCAGTACATGGTCTCTGTGTCGGATTTGCACTAAGACACCTGAGTGTGTCAGCCCAGTACATGGTCTCTGTGTCAGATGGGCACTAAGACACCTGAATGTGTCAGCCCAGTACATGGTCTCTGTGTTGGATTTGCACTAAGATACCTGAATGTGTCTTGCTTTACAGGGAAGATGATTTGTTACTGACTCCAGATGCGTGCAGAATCCACGGTCATCTATATGTCAATAAAGTAGCAGGGAATTTTCACATAACTGTGGGCAAGTATGTTCTTTTCACTTCCTGAAGTTCTTTAGGTGGGGTTGGAGCTTGATTAAAATTACTCCTTTTCCTAGTACACAACCACCACAAAGGGCACTTTAAAGTGTTGTCTGTGAGTAAATAGGAATTAAAACCTCTTAATGGTAACTTTTGTAGCCAGAGAGCCTGACCCTAGATGTTCCATCAGTGTCTTCATTTATTGATAGTAGGTTTTTGTTTTGTTAGCCCTTTGGTAGTTCTCATAAAAATGCAGTCCCTGAGTAATTCTAGAAAAACTCAAAAGTTACTAATGTGTAGTATGAAGTAATTTAGGCAAAAACTTAGGAAAACTGCCACTATCCTCCTGAATATAATCCAGCATCACAAAAAACTCTTGGTAGATCTCACCATGGGTGAACATCTGCTCCCCAGCTTCCTCTTTCCAGGGAGACCTGATGAGCTCTTCACTGTCTCAGCCATTGCCTGAATACCTGATGTGTGCAGAGTACTAGTATAGGGGAACCTGTAGCCAGCCCCTAAGTGGGCGTGGCTACAGGTTCCCCTACATTCTAGCCTGGAGACTCAGGGTCAAACAGTGAAAAGAGGAAGCCTTTACTCTCCTGCGTGCTGAAGTCATACAAGAATATTCAAACTTTGACCAGTAACTACATTAGCTGTTACTTAATTATAGTTGTATTGAGGCTGTAGAGGAGATATATAGCCGATAAGAAAAATTTTGACATTGTCTACAAGTCAGCAGAGGCTTCATGAGGAAACTTTGGAGTTGTATGGGGAGTTAGGAGTTCACATCGAACAGAGAGCATGTCACAGAAGAGAACTTGGCTTCAAGGGTGGCTTTGGTTTTTTTGTTTATAGAAAGAGAACATTAGATTTTTATATATATTTTTTGTTGGTTATTTTTGTTTGTTTGGGTTTTGGTTTTTTAGAGACAGGGTTTCTTTGTGGCTTTGGAGGCTGTCCTGGAACTAGCTCTTGTGGACCAGGATGGTCTTGGACTCACAGAGATCCACCTGCCTCTGCCTCCCGAGTGCTGGGATTAAAGGCGTGTGCCACCACTGCCTGGCACATACATGTTTTTTTTAATCAGGAAAGTCTTTATTGCTTATAATAATCAGATCAAAATTTAGTTTTTCTTTGCTGTGCTTTTCTCCTGCAAATTCAGATTTTGTCGTTTGGCCACTGTTGAGTGTTCATTTACCAAATGCAGATGGTCCTAGGGACTTTGAAGCCTTGGTACCCATAGAGGCAGCTCATGATGGAGAAGGCTTCTTCAGCTTTCCTTGCAAACAGTGCCCTAGTCCAAGAGGAAGCACAGTGTGAGCTTCTATATATGGCCTATATTTTATTTTTGGCTGTTTTTCTCCCCAATTTCATACCTTTCAGCAGATGGTAACATATATACATACATACATACATATATCAATCAGACCCCAAAGGAAAAGCTTTTGTTGTGTCTCTCAAACTCCAGTGGACTTACCTTTTCTTTCTTTTTCTTTTCTTAATTTCTTTGTGTGTGTGTGTGTGTGTGTGTGTGTGTGTGTGTGTGTGTGTGTGTGTGTGTGTGTGTTAGGTTTGTCAAGCTCAAAGGTGATCCTATTACTTGTTGAGTGCAATGGCAGTCCTAGCTGTACATCAGAGAATAGTTCAAAGGCATGGGTATGCTTGGAAATGTGCATACTAGAATGCACAAGGAAGAGGCATATACTTGGCATTTAGGTGTAGAGTTGGGACCAGGTAAAACATGTGCAGGCCACTGAGATGATGATGAGTGCCATGTCTGTTGATGGGATGGTATTTGAACACTGAACAACACAGGATACGAGTCTCCCCTGAGATCCCAGCGTGTGTTCCAGCACCCATGGGTACTCTCTGTAGCAGAACAGAGTTGAGGCTCAGGTCAGTAGTTTCTTGTGTGTGCATTGTCGCAGAGGCCACCTGAGAGTCCTTTGTGTGAGATGTGATTCACTTCAGGATGTTTTGTTTCCTGCCTGGTTCCTGGATGCCAATAAACCAGTAAGTGCCACAATCAAAAAGCCCTTCTTCAGCTTGACTGAGGTTCAGAACTGTTCTCCTTTCATTGCTAGGGCCCATCTGATGGGTTAGAGAATATGTCAGAAAACAAGCAGGAAAATTGAAGCATTTTTAACAAGTGTCATATGTATTTCGGTAACTGAATTTGATTTTTATTGTGATTTTGAAGGGAGGTGCTTGCTTATGCTGTTGATCCATAAAATTTCAATTTATGTTTCCTAACAAAAAGGGGAAGACATAATCTAAAACAATTCTAAGTTCTTCACGGACCTTAGGTTGTGAGAGACTATTGAAGTTAAATATAATGCTGTAGTTTATAATTTCATTATTGAGAAGAATTCTTGTCTCTAAATTTGAAGCCTACAGTAGGAACACAGAATGGTGGTGGTGTCAGTGGGTCAGGAGTGACCTAGGCTGTAGTGTTTCTGTTTAGTGCACTCAACCGGCACAGGAGCTGCCAGAGGCAGCTAATGGTCCTTACGATGCGCAAGTGATCTGCATTGGAGGTCATGAATGCCCATTACGTTGCCTCTTTCAAAGTGTGCCCGTGCTGCAGAACAAGACCTGTTGGGGCACACTAGAACTTGACAATGTCATTACTACTAATCAGGAAAGATGGTCGCATTATGGACATTTTTTTATTTTGGGTGTCTTAGTTGCTAAAATTGATTACTGGGTAAGACACAAATAAGGAATAGCATGGAGAAATTGTCACAGTGATGTTTAAACTTTTCACTTTTATACTAAGAGCAGGAAAGGATAGTCGTTATTATTAGTAGTATCAAAAGAATAAAGAATAGGCTAAACTTGAGAGAGAACAAAAGCTTACCATAAGTAAATAGATGACAGTGTGGGTTCCAGATGCAGGTCACTACCTTTTTCGTTAATGAGAGAAGTCCTACCTCACTCCCCTACTGCCCCAAAGATGAAGTTTTGTTGAAGGGCAGCTGTGCTTATTGTTTGTACAGGTCCTCCTTTACATTACAGTGTCATGCTGAGGACAGAGCAGTTAACTCCAATGGTCTCAGTGCTTGGCAGTATTGCTCGGTGCACCACAGGGCAGTTGCCAATGTCCTGTACATTGCTGCACTTAGTTATTATATTACCATGTAAAAACCATAGAAATACAGGCTCTAGTTGTCACACTTTAAAATTACCGTCTAACTTGGCAACAGAATATTGTAATAAGCTATAATGACACTATGACTGCACTTAAAGAACCCAGTGTATGTTGATACTGTTAGTCTAACCAGTAGTTAGTCTTAACAATAGTCCCAACTCCATAAAAAAAATGGTGGTCAGGAAATTAGAAAGTTTAAAGCAAAATGTCTAGTAGAATTTCTTAGTGAAAATGAAGTTACAGTCAAGTGTCTGCATGTATCACTGATGTGCCAAGAAAGAAAGCTCCTGTTCTTCTAAGTTAATGAAGTATATTTGATTGCAGCAGCCGAAGAAATATGTTTATTGAAAGCAGAATAGCCTTGGATCATTAGCTTTCAGTGAGAAAGTACTTCAGCAACTGAGGACAGTGAGCCCAGCATCCAGTAGTCAAATCAAGAAGCAAGATAGGGCTGAAGACATGGCTCAGTGGTAAAGAGTGCTACCTATTGCTCTCACAGATAAGTTCCTTTTCCTGCACCCACACTGGATAGCTCACAATCCACCTGTGACTTCAGCTCCAGGGTACCTGATACCCTCTTATAATGAGTTTTTTATTGTTGTTTTTGCTCAGTGCTTTAGAAATTAAATTTTGTAAACACTTAATGTTTTGTAATAAATTTAACCTAAAATTATCCAGGAAAACAGTATTTATGTATAAAACTAGTGCTGTGGCAAAGTTGCTGCATGTGGTGGCGGCGGTGGTGGCGGTGGTTCTGAGTGGCTCCAGCAAGCCTTCGGAGCTTCGGCAGACTGCTGTGGAAGGTGTGGTATTCAAGGCCTCCAGTCTCATACCTAGCACATCTCAGCTCAGACTGTGGTTCCCATTGTCAGACACCAGGACAAGTACAAAGGAAGCTTTAAAAATCTATTATGTAATTTAGGAAATTCCGCCTGAAGTTGAGAATTACTGATTTATGATATACAAAATATAAAATATTCTAGAAATTCATTCAAGGGAATGAATCACCTCAGTTAAAGCGTGCATATGGATTTGTGTTTTCAGAGAGGAAATGTGAAATGTTTTAGGTCATTTGACCAGACAAATTTGAGATTATTTTTGAAATTAGGAACGCCAACTTAAACCTTGGTGAGCAAAGACGTTTCCCTGGAAAGTACATGTGAGCTAAAGAATGAATGCAATTATTAGGGTTTTATGTTTAATTGATAATTGTTTATGACATGGTGTTCTCTTGGTTTCTATCATCTTGGCTCATAAATATTGAACACGTTTTCTGTTTGGCTTTTGGCAACCCTCAGCTTATCACATTGCCGAAATGGCTTAGCTGTGGGCCAGATGCACTCTTCTTACTTTGCAGTACATGCTGCTGAATGGCAGGGCAGGTTGGCCTTCTCGTTGGTTATATGTCTGTTTTTCTCCTTTCAGGGCAATCCCACATCCTCGGGGGCATGCACATTTGGCAGCACTTGTGAACCATGATTGTGAGCAATTTCTGAGATTTTGTTTTAGCCTAGAAAAGTTTTCAAGACAAGTTAATTGTGTGTATGTGTTTCATTTGTTTTAGTGCAAACACAAAGGTAGAGCTTTCAAGGTAAACTTGACTCATGGTGGCACACCCCCTCTGCTATTAATCCCAGCAATCCCAAGACAGAGGCAGGTGGATCTCTGTGAGTTCCAGGCCAACCAGGACTACAGAGTGAGACTCAGTCTCAAAAATAAGTAAATAAAAGTGTTAGCTAAGTGTGTTGGCACCTGTAACCCCAGCACTAGGGAGGATTAACATGGGGATTGCTGTGAATTTGAAGTTAGCCTGTGCTACATAGTGAGTGAGTATCATGTCAGTGAATGGCAGGACGCTGTCACAGAAAGCAAAAGCCAAACAAAAGCAAACTATTTAAAAATTCATAACCAAAAAGAAATAAAAACTTGATATCCGTCTAGAGGAGAAAAAATTGATGTATTACTTATAATCTATTCTTTCTGCAAGTTCACTGTCCAGAAATCCCTGCAGTTAGGGGGGATCCCAGCAGTGCTTGGTGTCATTCTATACATGTGCAATAACAAAGAAACCATGTCTGAAGTTTACCTCAGTTTGTAGGTCTAGATACAGGAATGTCCACACGCACGCACGCACGCACTTTGATACAGTGATTATCATAAAACTTAAGTGTTTTTGGAGATTGGGATTGAATGATGCATGTTTGCATGTGGCCTGGTTGGCATAAGACTACAGATAGCCTTGAGTGACCCAAAATACCTGATCCTCCTACATCTGCCTTCCATGTGCTGGGATTACAAGCTTGTACCACTATACAAGCAAGACTTTCTTCTTAAACGTTGCTATTAGAACAAAACAAATTTTGTAAAAATCAGTTGGTTATAGTAATTGTGTATATTAAAAATATCTGTGATCACTTTCATTATCTAATATCATCCTAGGTGTTGTAATGGCATGGTCTTGTTTCTGTAAGATGTTTAGAATCAAGAAAGTTGTATGTTTTGGATATGAGGATTAAATAAGACATTTAATAGAAATTTATATAAAGCCAGGCGGTAGTGGCACATGCCTTATGTCCCAGCACTCAGGAGGCAGAGGCAGGCGGATCTCTGAGTTTGAGGCCAGCCTGGTTTACAGAGTGGATTTTGGTACAGCTAGGGCTACACAGAGAAACCCTGTTTCAAAAAACAATAACAAAAAGAAATTTGTATATAATCAAAAGATTTGAGGCAGCATTTTATCAGATTTTCTTATAGTACATTTCTCATGTATTTTTCTTAACATGCTAAGTATTATTAAACTTATTAAATGTATTAAACTTAGTAAATTTTAGATGATTTTGAGAGTTGGTAAGAATATAAAACCATCTGTAGCAAGACACTTTAAAAAGTAATATAATTTCTCTGCCTTTATCTTTTTCTCTTAGCTTACAACTTTTCTCACAGAATAGATCATTTATCTTTTGGAGAGCTTGTTCCAGGAATTATTAATCCTTTGGATGGGACTGAAAAGATTGCTGTAGATCGTAAGTATTTATGGCCTTAGAATTTACATGCTGGAAATTGCTCTTGAAAGCTTTAATTCTGATATGTTTTTACTCCTGTCACCCTTGCAAAGGTAGCTGAGTACGTGGTAGAAGTGAATGGGATTTGAATGTTAAAAAGTAAAAGTTCCACAACAGATTGAAGGGATAAAGGGCAGGAGGGTCGATGTGTTAATCATGGTGTGACTGTCCATTCCACAGTAACCAGAGAGAGAAGTTCTTCTCGTCACAGGTTCAAAGCTCTAGAATTCTGTGTGGTTTTGTAGGAAGCTCCATGCAGTGTTTCCAGCACAAGAGAGCTAGTTACTCCAGAATGGTGGCTGTGTGAATAAATAAAGTCAAGAGTGTGATATCACAGCAGCCATAGCAAGTGGTACATAGCCTGTTTTCCAGGTGGCTTTGTTGTTATTTTGAGATAGCGTTTCACCACTTAGATCAGACTGGCCTGAAAGTAGCAATATAGGCCAAGCTGGTCTTGAACGGACAGCAGTCCTCCTGGGATTACAGGCTTGTGTTACCATGTGAGTTTGTTTTTGTACATTGATTTTTTTTCTTTTTTTGTAACTTGTATTAATCCTGTTGATGCCTGGTGACTCTAAAACTGACCCTTTGATTGAATAGCAATCACTGAGTAGTTTGTTTAGTTTCCTTTTTAGTCTCCTGTCACTTTCAGATGTCAGATGTTACACAAATTCTAACTGATATTAATAATAAAATCCAGGAGTCAGATATTGGGGGGCAGGGAAGTTGAAAGATCAGAGAAGCAAAGCAGTCAGCCACTAACTCTTCTCTACCTCAGGATGAATGGGCCATCCTGTCTCCATGCATCCTCAGACTGCACTGAGCTCCTGTCTCCTCCCGCCTTATATCCCTCTCTCTGCCCAGCCGTATCACTCCTGTCTCCACCTCCCTAGTGCTGGGATCCCAAGTGCTGGAATCAGCACTTTGTGTGAGCTCTGTTTCTCTTTTAGACAGATTCAGTCTCGTGTAGCCCAGCATGGCCTTGAACTCACAGAGATCCATCTGCCTCTGTCTCCCAAGTGCTGGGATCAAAGGTGTGTGTCACCACTGCCTGACCTCTTGGCTAACTAGTGTGGCTAGCTCTGTGCTCTGATCCTTAGGCAAGTTTTATTTGATAGATCATAAACAAAATACCACCACATCCAGAGTCAGGCAAGTCCAACTTTAGTTTACTGGTTTATTGGAGATTAACAGAAATGAGAACTGTGGTTACTGTTGCAGTAACATCTAGGTTTTATCGGTGTTTCTACTCTGAAGAGACACTGCTTTTGCCTTCTTATGTCCCAGGCATGGTTGTCATGCCTGAACTGTACATATGGGCACCTGCACAACTCTCTTGTCTTAATTGGGGCTTTGTTTTACCAAATATGAGTATATTGTCTTCATTGTCATTTTTTAAAATACTACTTATTTTGCATCCTGACTGCAGTTTTTCCTCCTCCAGTCTGCCTCTCTCCCATCCCTCCTCTTTTTCTGTTTAGAAAGGGGCAGGCCTCCCGTGGATATCAGCAAAAGATAGCATATCAATTTGCTAAGACTAAACAACTTGCCTTGTATTAAGGTTGGGAAAGGGAACCCAGTATGAGGAATAGGGTCCCAAAAGTCAATAAAAGAGTCAGAGGCAGCCCCTGTGACTTGTGGAGCCCCACAAGAAGACCAAGCTATTCAACTATCACATACATGCAAAGTATGTCCCTGGTTACCAATTCAGTCTCTGAGCTTCCCTGAGCCCAGGTTAGTTGATCTGTGAGTTTCTTGTGTCCTACAGTCCTTCCTCCCTCTCTTCAGCAGGATTCCCCAGGTTTGGCCTAATGTTTGTCTGTGAATCTATGCATCTATTTCCACCAGCTGCTGGATGAACCCTCTATGATGACAGTTAGGCTAGACACCAGTCTATGAGTATAGCAGAATGTTATTAGGCATCATTACATTGACTTTTTTTCTCCTATTTGGTTTGGTTCTATCTTGGGTCTCTGAGCCATGTAACCTCTGGGTCCTGGTGCTTCAGGCAATGTGAGGTAGGCTCACTGTCTTGGCATGGATCTCAGTCATTGGTTGGCCACTCCCACAGTCTCTGTGTCACCCTTACCCCAGCATATCCCATAGGCAGGACAGACTGTAGGTTGAAGGTTATATGGTTGTGTTGGTGTCCCACTCCCTCTACTGGTAGTCTTGCCTGGTCACAGGAGATGGCCAGTTCTTACAATTATTTATTACATACTACGTCAAACACGGGTTCCCCCACACTTCTTGTGTCCTAAGTGGGACTCTGTTTTACCAAATATGAGTATATTGTTTTCACCAGCTTTTCTTTTAAAATTGTTTATCTATTGCATACTGAAGCAGATGGTAATATTAGCTTTCATGCTTGTCATATTTAATAGATTTGATAGTGTTCTGTTGCTACTGGATTGATGAGAAGGCATATTTTGTTTTTGTTATAGACAACCAGATGTTCCAATATTTCATTACAGTTGTGCCAACAAAGCTACACACATACAAGATTTCAGCCGACACCCATCAGTTCTCTGTGACAGAGAGGGTAAGTGGGTCCTGATTGCTAAGATGATTGAGGGAAGGATTTTTTATAGTCCCCAAATGCACGATAAGCCTGGAGATTTAGTAGGCACCTTCTTTCATTTAAAAATTTGTGAAAGTTTTGAATTGAATTTACATTTTAAGCAAAATGCATCAGGAATGGGTAGTAATGTGTGTGTTCTAGAGTTAGATTTTTTTTAAAAAAAATGTTGGCAAATTACAGATTAAACTGTTACAAGTTAAACTATGATGACAGAAGTTACTTTATGAATTTTGATTTGTAATAGTCTTCTGTATTGATATAGGCAACTCCTAATCTGCCTTTCAGGTTTTCTGGTTTCTTTGATGTTTTTTGTGTTTCTGCCTGAGTATGTGTTATATCATTAACTATGCACATGCATAGTTAATAGTTTCAAATAATCCCTCCGTGCAGCTAGGTCTTATTGGAAGTGTCCTCTCTAGCCTCAGGTAGATGGCTCTTAGTGTTTTCATGGAGAGGAAGAGCAGGGCTGAACAGTGTCTGTTCTCAGTTGTATTTCCTTATAAATGGAGTGGGAAATTGCTAATACTCAAAAGCTGGTGCCCAGGTGAATTCCATGGCATGTGAGAGCTTTCCACGCCATTCTCCATGCTACAGTGCTGTAGGTGATCATAACTAAGGCCTCAGTGACAGTAGGGTTCTCCTTAGTCTTCTGAATTACACAGGGCGAGTGTTGTAACTTTTCAGATGGCTCTGGGATCAAACACAGGTGTCTATTTATGTGAGTATGTGTACATATACACATACACATACATATACACATACATATACACAGACACAGTAACTAGGTAAGTCTGTGTTGTACTCTCCAACATCTCTACAAGGGTAGGAAGATGTTTCTCACCAGCAGTATTGATAGACACCTGGGAATCATTGTATAGGTTGGCAGGGCCTTGGGGCAAAGCCAGCAAGTACATAGGATTATAGAATTGCTATAGGCTATAGAGAGTCTGGCTACATTTTCAAACTGGTGTATGCATTGCTTCTGTTACAGCTGTCTCTGTGTTAGAAACTCCTTTTCTAAGACACAGAGGAAAAAGAAGAAAAAATACTACATGGTATTTTTGAACATCATGGTTGTTCATTGTGTTACTATAATGATATAATGATAGAAACAGCTCAAGTTATAAATCTAACCACAGGACATGCAGCTGTAAAATGAAGGATGACTTTCGAATGTGAAATTATTTTCAGGATATATTTGAAAATGCAAAATTAAAGAAAGGAACCCATTTGTGAGGGGTGTTTGCTATAGGTGACTAAAGTGTTAATCATTGCATTGAGTTTTACAATGCAGGCCAGGAGAGTAGCTGGCCACTGTCTGTTTAATAATTTGTAGTCATCTTCAGTGTTATTAGATGCCCTGATCCCCAAGATAGCTTGCTTTATTGTAGTTGGTCCATGCCTTCAGTGTGGTACTGAGTTTTTGCATGAATTCATGCTGGAAACTTGATCGATGACTCATTTATACAGTTCTCCTTGTTAGTAATAAGGAGGGGCTTTTGACCATACTCTCTGTGTTCCTAACGCTGGAGGTTTAATTTAATCTTAGAAATAGAATGACAAGAATTAATTACAAAGAAAAGAATACAAGAGCATGTTGCAGTGTAAACTTGGTTTTTCTTGCCCGGTCAGTTGTAAGTGCATGAATAAGCTGGTGTGTTTAAGATGACCATTTATTTCTACACATGGTAAGGATAGTTCAGTTCTGGGTCCTGTTCTGTTTTGAAACAGTGCTTTGCTCTCAAATGCACATCCCCCCAGCTTTTGCTTCCTAGTGTAGGATTACAGATGTGCAACACCGGCATCACAGTGATTCTTTGAAAAGTTTACCCTACAAGAACAGTGGTAGTTAGTTGTCTCTGTAGAGCTTAAAGTCTAGGGCAGTTGACCCTGAGGAGTAGGATGTTATGTACACACCTGTACCTTGGTAAGGCATGTGTGTTAGTACACCCACATGACTGTTTCTTTTCCCCTCCCCTTCCTTCAGGAACGCATCATTAA
Organism: Cricetulus griseus; assembly: GCF_003668045.3. Classification (NCBI taxonomy): domain Eukaryota; kingdom Metazoa; phylum Chordata; class Mammalia; order Rodentia; family Cricetidae; genus Cricetulus; species Cricetulus griseus. The sequence goes on from NC_048601.1 coordinate 1,563,203, forward strand.
CCATGCTGCAGGCAGCCATGGAGTCTCTGGAATATTTATGAAATATGATCTCAGTTCTCTCATGGTGACAGTCACTGAGGAACACATGCCTTTCTGGCAGTTTTTTGTAAGACTCTGTGGAATTATTGGAGGAATCTTTTCAACAACAGGTTAGCATTCATTTATTTGCCTAATTTCATTTTACGTTGTTTCGTTTGAGATAAGCTCTTAGCATGTGTGTCTTGCTGGGATTGTGGCCAAGTCCCTCTTTCTTTATCTGGTTTCTGAACTTAAGATGTTGGGAAGATAGTTCACTGATGGGAGTGTGCCATAACTTTCTGAGGCCCTCACTTTCTCAAGCCCCAACACACACACACGCACACTCACACTCACACACACGTGTGTTACATAAAATTATGCCTCTATTAAAAGACAACAAGAAGTATACACATTGTCATGTTTTGATATTTGGAGACTTCTTTGAATTGTAAAGCTCTAAAATATATTTCCTGTCCTGTAAGCACTCCTGTTTCATGGGATACTGTTAAGGAAGATTATGTGTTCTGGGTGTTAACCACAGACACGGCTAGAATGGAGTCTGTGCTCTGCCATTGACTTGGTAGTCCTTAGATAGTTCACCTTCCTTTTCTGAAATGTAGTATCTGGTTTGTCAGTATGCTATAGGGTTAAATGAGAAAATGCCCAGAAAGCCTCACAGATGTAGATTCCCCTTGATTTAAATGTATTTCCGTGTATACTATATGAAGTCATATATTGTGGCATTTTTATTAAATTAGAAATTCTTCTGGTTTTTTTCCCCAAGATTCTGGGATCTTTAGAAATCCATTTTCAGACCTTGGTTACTCTGAGTAAGAAAGTTATATTCTTGGAGCCCTGTGTCCATTTTGATTCCTATTTTACAAGCAAGTGAACAACTTTTCTTACACTGTTCTGTTGTGCTTTGTTTTAGTTCTTTAAATCTATGTTATTTGCAGAGTTCTGTGAGGAAGTCTTGAAAAGTTTCTATCAGGGTTGTGAGTTACGTGTGTGACCTCTGATTTTGATAAAACATCTATTTGTTTTTAAATTTAACCCTCTTGAGTAGCCTCAGAGGCAACTGCAGGCTGCTTTGCTGCCTTCCACAATCTGTACCTCTGCAGTTATCTGCAGTGTCTTATTCTAATTAGCAATTTCAAAAGCAGTTTAATTAAAAATTTGAACTGATGTTATTCATTACAGGCATGTTACATGGAATTGGAAAATTTATAGTGGAAATAATTTGCTGTCGGTTCAGACTTGGATCCTACAAGCCCGTCCATTCTGTAAGTGACACTGCACGCGGTGCTTGTCTCTAAGTCATGTTGTCGTCTCCCGTGAAGTGTACATAGAAAGGATTGCCCCCTTTTATAAAGCCTTGTGATCAGAGACACCATACAGAGTAGAACTAACACTCCGGTCTTCTCCTCTTCTCCCTTAGATCCCCTTTGAAGATGGCCACACAGACAACCACTTACCTCTTTTAGAAAATAATACACATTAGTACCTCCTGGGTGGAGAAAAACTTTTTGCCTGAAACAAAATTTTTTTCTAATAATAAAATGTGCAATATATTCAAAGAAAAGAAAATATGAGAACCTGGAAACACACTTATTTAAAAAAAAAAAAAAAGAAGAAGAAAAGAAGAAGAAGAAAGGAAAAAAAAATAACAGCCAAGGAAAAATACAAACTGAAGTCGTCCTGTATATGTTGTGTCTGTTACAAATGTCCTAGAAGAAATTATGCAGCTAACAGGAAAGGCAGCCCAGCTGGAGTGCCAGGGTGAAGACAGCACCTCTGATGCTCTCCCAGCAAAGGAACATCTCGGAGAGCAGAGCCTAGAGGATAGAAGGGAAACCCTTTTTTAAAGAAAAGGGCATTGATAAATGCAAATGTGTGCGTCTTTTTGTTTTTAAAAGATGTCAGAATAAAATGTATAAAACATATGGAAAACTAGTCTAGACTTTAAAAAACTGTAATCCGCTCACATGGTTAATAAAGGAAGCAGGGACTGGCCCTGTGTTACAGCCATACCAATGAATGTGAAGCCATATCAACAAGGCCATGCTGTCCAGGGCTGGATTCTGATGGAGGTGACTGCTGACTTCCTGCCTGTTAACGGTTGATTCTTAGAAGAGTAAGGTGAAGTTTGCCAAGGGCAGGTATATAAGTGCTATGATATGTAACAGGTATCACTCACATTTGTACATGAGACACTTCAGGGAGAACAAAGCACAGTTTAAAAAGATAAAAGTTACTAATTTAGGAGTGGAAAACAGGATACCTACAGGTGGGTGAGGCGGTGTTCTGTACAAGTGTGTGTCAGGTCTGAGCAGCATAGGCACAAGTATAAAACTGGACCAGGAGCAATGTACTGCCTTCAGGGCTCTGGACAGAACTGATGAGGCTAAAATAACTTGAGGGAGCCCTGTCAGGTGCTGTTAAAAACTGCTGAATTTGTATGCCAGCCGGTTTTCCTCCTGGGGTTCTTAAGGACAGAAGCATCAGTAATCCCCGGTGCGAAATCATTGAGGAAAACACTGGGTTTCCATCTGTCCCTGTCAGACACAGGACTTACACTGACCACAGTGGCTTAGTGTGTGGCCTGTCACAAATCTGTGGTTTTTCAAGTGAATGTTTTTGCAGATATAAAATAAAAGAAGTGCTTCCTTGAAAGAGGGTAGGCCATCAGGCAGGGAGGAGATAGCAATGAAACACTCAGCAGTAAAGTGTATGAAATGTCATTTTGTAGAAAATAAAAATTTGATTAAAATCTACAGTGTTAAGAATTAAGAGGTTAACTAATAGTGTAATAATGTTTTAAATTTTTCAAAAGTAATCCAGGGAATTTCAAATAATGAATGGGTCTTCTCTGAGGTTTTTGTTTCTGGTTTGTTTTTTTTTTTTTTTTTCTTTGTTTGTTTGGTTTGGTTTTTTCCTAAATTTTATAGTTGGGCTAGAAACAGAACATGTCTCTAGAATAATTTTGTTAGTGAGAACCAGAATGTTGGCCACTTGAGACTGAACGTTGCTTTTCTATGTCTACTGCTAGAAAATTCAGTGAGGTTTCAGGGAAGAAAATACTGATGTAGAATTACTTTCGGTATTATAATGTCTTTAAAAGATTTTTAAATTATTTTTAATTGCTTCCATGTTTTCTAAGTGCCACGTTAAAATTTTATTGAGATGTATCTTTTCCATTAAAAGTGACTCTGGGAATTTGTTTAAAGCAAAATTTTCTTTGCCATTGATTTCTATTTTAAAAGTTAAGACTTTCATTTTCAAATAGTCAGGGCCACATTTTTGTCAGTAAAAGAAGGAGAATTCTGATCATCTGTTTGAGTGATGAAGAAAGTACAACTAGGAATTGTGGAAAGAGCTTTTGGCATCACCAGGGTTTCCTTTCCAGGCCAGAAATCCCTCACTGACTTGCCAGTTACACAGTTTCCCTACCTATGCCTGTGGAACCCTAGAGCCAGGATACCTAAGTTTCTCTTCAGTAGTCTTTTTTCATTTTCTTAAGATTGTGTGTGTGTGTGTGTGTGTGTGTGTTCTAATCCTGATATTTTAAGTCTGAGGCCTCATTTACTTGAAATGTATTTTTTATACTATGTATTTGTGTACCTTGATTATAAAGACCGTAAATAACTAGCTGACTGTATTGCTGTCAAGTGTTTAACCCTTGACTATCTACCTCCTGAGATAGCCTGGCTCAGTATTAGACTGGCAGATCCACTCGTTTTCAACTTGGATGAGTATTGGATACTTTTCTTTTTATTAGATACACAGAAAAGCTGTATATTTCTTTATCATCAGAATCTGTCATTTGAAACAACTCAACAGTCTTCACTTTGAAATGGGTAAGATGTAATATTTTGGTAGATGTGTTACAATTCAAGTGCTAGGAAGTAAATTTACATGTAACTCCTTTACTTCAAAATTCTGTTGACACTTGTATTATATATATATATATATATATTGTGAGCCAGGGTTTCTCTGTGTAGCTATGGAGCCTGTCCTTGCACTCACTCTGTAGACCAGGCTGGCCTCAGACTCACAGAGATCCTCCTGCCTCTGCCTCCCGAGTGCTGGGATTAAAGGCGTGTGCCACCAACGCCCGGCATACTCTAAATTTTTTTCAGTGGTTTAAGAAATGCATGATCTAGAGCCTTGATATCCTTAAAAATTCAGCATGCCATTTAATTTTGCAGCTTCTCTTCTTGTTTAGGCTTCTCAGATCCTTTATAACACTACCAGAGTAATCATGGAGCCTGGTATGGCATCCATTTGTAATCCCAAAGCCAGGAAAGCAGAGACTTGAGCGTCCCTGGGGTTTAGGCCAGCTAGTCTGGCAGAATCAGGGTCAGTGAGACCCTATGTGAAAAAGTAAATGGAAGATGCCTAACATTGACTGTTGGCCTCTACACACAGGTACACATACACGAAAACAGGAACACAAATATGAGCATCCGTGTACATGACACTGTCTGTAGACAGCTGATGAGATTATAGTCAGTAAAGCATATAGGTGTTTGGGGTCTTCTAATACTATTCTAAAGTTACTTCTTCTGAGTGTGACTCCTCTGGGCTTTATGTAATACCTTAAAAGAAGTCAAAGCACAGTGAGGGAGGGAGGAGAGAGAGAGAGAGAGACCCTTTAATACAGGCTTGATGCTAAGCAGGCCTATGTCTGTCACTGGTAATGCTGTGGAAATTCTTTGGATCTATTTTTCAGAAATGTACAGGTCGCTTGAATAGCTGTAAGTTTTTTCTTCTGTCAGGTTGGGTGTGAATTTGGGGTCCTGAGTGTTTTCAGCAATGCTGTGCCACTGAGAAGCCCCTGCTTCCAGCTCCGCCTGCTGTTAAAGTGAATTTTCCTTCTAGAGTGACCATGTTATTCTGTTTCACATCTCTGACCCTACTGCAGAGTGTTTCAGATGAAAGAGGAAGATGCTTAAAATGTTCCATGTCAGAAGACATGGTTCTGCTTAGACTTATTCCAGGTAAGCACCATTTGCCATAGAAGTAGCCACACTTCGTCATATAATAGCCAAACCCAGTTATTGCTAGGTTGGCTTTATGAACTTTTTAACCATGTCTTTAGAGCTGATTGTAGGCAGAGACTTTTTTTTTTTTTTTTAACACACTTCTCTAGACATAAGGGACCAGCACTACTTTTCAGTGTCCCAAGGCAGCATGTGAGCCCTGTGAGCTTTAAAAGTTACAGGATGATTTTGGAAATTAGATTGCTCTGATTTAATTTTTATGTTCATTGTTTTAGAATAACGTGGTGGTTTCAGTAAGCTCATATTTGAATGCTTAGTCAGCAGAGAGTGGGACTGAAAGATACTGTGTCAACGGGGTGGGCTTTGAGGTTTCAAAAGCCCATTCTAGGCCCAGTCTCTTCCCCTTTGCCTGCAGATCAGGGTGTAGCTCTCTGGTACTTACTGCTCCTGTACAATGCTCCCTGCCATGATGATAATGGGCTGAACCTCTGAAACTAAGTATAAGAGGAAGCATTAAATATGAGAATTGCCTTTGTCATGGTGTCTCTTCACAGCAGTGGAACAGTGACAAGACAAATACTATTTGGAAGTTCTCTGTTTATCTCAATGTTGTGAATTATTTAAATGAGTTTGAATGGGTACTAGGTGAATACAGAAGTATGAGAAGTGTTTTTCTGAAGTGTCAGCCTTAGTTGCCTTAGTGACTGATCACTGTCATCGGGTATCATGTGGGGAGAGACTAGATGTTACCAAGACTTTGTATTTTTGTGTTTTCACTAGCCTATATTTGTGTTTTCACTAGCCTATATTAGTAGAATAAAATGCAGTGGATCATGTTAGCATTTTTTCCCCATGTGTAAAGAAGACACTGGTTGTAATCAATTCTCCCTTTACCAGGACTTCTTTTCAAGCATGCGCCTTTAGAATTTAAACTCTGCACCCAAGTAGTTTTCTCCCCCCCCCCCCCATTGCTGTACATATATTGGGATTCATGTGGTTAATTGATCCTGGGGTGGATTTCTCAATGGTGGGGACTTCTTTCACACAGTTAGCTACTTTTCCTATTTAAGCATTGCAAGATAAATTTGTGCCATGTATCAGATGTCACAGAACACCCATGCAAATATAACTCTATTGGTGTGTCAAGAAAAGATGGTGTCACTATGTAGCTTATGCTTCTGTATCTTTTTTTTCCTGGAGAGGGGTTGTGGAAAAAGGTGGTCAGCAGTTAAAGAACAATGAAGACGGGCTGGTAATTCAGAATTTTATTTAATCAGAAGTTTAAGCTAATATTCAATCCCTGGAGTTTTGGATTAATGAAACTGATCAAAAGGTAGTAAATTTTTAAAATTTTTAAATCCAGTCCTGTATCTTGAGTTCCTGTTATTATTATATCCATACCTGGTGTCTTTTATGTAACTTAGAAGTGTCCTGCAGATATCTCACACGGGGAACCCACATCTCAGAGTTGAGTTTCCTGTCTGGAAAGTAGTCCCTGACCTTAATCTGACTTGCAGAAACTGTACCAGAAAAGGCTCTCCTAACATGTTCCTCATGGAACTAAGGAGAGCTCAGTACTGGGGGCACACTTGAGCCACCAGAATGTAAGCATACACATGATAACTGCTTGTCTGTAGTTTGCAGTGATTTCTGTGCAAATGCCTTATTTGAATAATTCATGTTTTTAGCATGCAGAGATCCTGCAGTCCAGTCCACATCTCACATTTGAGCAAAACTGGGGTGATGGCTGAGTATGAGGATTTGTGAATGTATATACGTATTTAAAATATCTAAACAAAAACCTCACTTTTCTGTTTTTGAGCTCACTGGGATGACTGAGGTACAAGGGGCCTTTGGTGCCACAGGAATGTGCTCTTCCCAACTCCACACATGAAGACAAAAAATAGAACTTAAAATTTTATTTGAAATTCTGCTTTCCTCACTGGCAAAGATCGGAGGGTTTCCATAGTTCTAGTCTAGGAACTTCCATCTCCCCATTAGCTTTTCTGGCTGACGCCTGAGTGAAGTACGTGTAAATAGAAGGGCTTTGGCAACATCAATAGATGAGAGAGATCTTGAGAGGGTTTTCAGGGCAGTGGCCATTAATTTAGACTAAGGGATGCCAAAATCATAAGAAGCTATAAACTTTGGCTTATAGTACATAGGACTCCCTGGTGCATGTACAATTGAGTTCATATTTGGTGTGTAATTGTTGTTCCTTTTAGGGTTAAGATGTGGACACAGGTGAGAAATGGCAGATGTGAGTCTGCTTCTCCCACTCCTCAAATCAGCCAGGACTTTAGTGTTTCATATAGTAGGCTATTTCTATGGCACGGTGAGGATGTTGAGCTGCCCTCCTCTGTTCACCATGGTTGGAAGTTTTTGCCTTGGTGTTAAGCATGCTTCCCTGATTAGTGCTGCCTTTCTCTAGCCTGCATAGGCTTCTGCCACGTGTTCTGCCATGCTCAGTAAGTTGAAATTAGTTGTGTCAGGAGGGGAAAGCTAAGTATAGGAAAAGGGATGCTCTCATACTTTGCGTGTGACAGAGTGGTGGTGTCAAGACAATCTGGAATTTAGATTTTCATAAATGTATGCAGTTAGAGGCTTTTCCTCTCATTGAACCAATTTTTTAAAAAATGCACACAGTGAAGAAGTAGGAAAGAAGATGGAATGGCAAGTTTGACTGGAAGCTTGGGTGTGCTTCTTGTTACTTCCTAGTTTAAGACACAGTTTACTGCCTTAGAGGTATCTGAGGTTCCAGATGATGGGCTGGTGGAATGTTCTTAGACCTTGAGTGTGCTGGAGGCCCTAAAGTAGGAGATGAACTTATAGCAGAAGCTCACAATGAAGAACCAGACGTTCCGAGCCATCTGAGACCTTGCAATGAGGAGGCGCCAGATGATAAGAAACAGGGCAGTGTTGAAGAGGTAGTGAATGTTCCGGAGCCTAAGGATCAGAAACAAAAGCACATTTAAGACGGCACCTGCCCCCAGCTGTGTTACCTGAAATGTCAACGTGACCAGCAAATACCTAGTTCTTAGAGACCATGGCATGACTTGGTTGTTCCTTGTTTTTTATGTCTTTCATTTCCTATTCTCGAATAAACCATGTTTCCCTAGCTTGTTACTCTTCCTCCTACTTTTCTGTTTGGAGGTCTTTTTACAAGCACGATCATGGAAGAATGTAGTATTTTCAAAATATACTCTGATCTTACAATATTGAAAATCCTCTGTGGCCAGTGAGATGGCTGAGTAAATAAATGATGTTTGGAGCAAGTCTGGAACTTGAGTTGCAACTCATGTAAGGGTCAAAGGAGGGAGTTTGACTCCACAAAGCTGTCCCCTGACCTCCACATGCACTGTGGTGTGCACATCTACACACCATGGACAAACACAGTTTTTAAAAGCCCTCACTCTTGTTGGCTGGAGGGTAGATAGTGAACTTTGCAGCCTGCTTTTCAAATATCCTCACTTGGCTGGCTGTTTTTCTACCATTATCACCTTGACTACAAACCTTAGTTTTTGCAGGAATCATGACCTAAATCCATTAACTTGTTTGTCACTAAAAGAAGTAGGAAGGAGTTTTAAGAATTGAATAATAGTTACATGGTTTTCCAAGTTATGTGGCATGATCTGTCTTTTAGGTGTTCCTTAGGTCACACTGTGATATGGTGCACAAGAAGAAGCAAACTTGGACTGAAGCCTGGCTCCAATACTTGTTTCCAAGAACAACATTCTTAGGTTCTTTGCCCTAAGTTACTTCTGTTAATGGGTTAACAACAACAACAACAAAATACTGCTTCAGGAGTGCAGTGAGGTCTAAATTCAATGTTGTATATTATAGGATAGTATGGAATGCAGGGTTTCTAATGCCCAAGAAGTGTGAGTCCAGCTTCAATAGGAACTGCATAAATGTGTGGTTTAATTAACATGCACAACCCGGTGTAAAGTCAGTCAACCGTAACCCCTCACACACACCAAGGAATGTCCCTACCTTTTTAGATGTTGCTTTGCTTTGGGGATACCAGCCAGATCCTCTTTTAGTAGATACTTCTTAACCCCCAAAACGTAATTTTCAATGTATTCGAGCCAGTTCAACTGGCGCACGTCAAAGTTGAATACCTGCGTAGTGAAAGATGTTAACATGCTTTGTGCTGTTGAGCAGTAGTCACCTTGTTCAGTGTGGGTGCCCGGAGCTCATCAGTATGGCTAACTTTGCTGGCCAATGATCCTCCAGGATCCACCTGTTTCAACCTCCCCATTACTGGGTTGCCAAACATGCCACTACCCAGCAGCAGTGAAGGTTTGTCACAATCCACAAACTTAGTTCTAGCTGCACTAAACTTGTTTCCTGTGAATGCTGCCATTGTCTGGTTTCCTTAGGGAAAAACATCTGCCTGTACCCTCAGCACTTCCCCCATCAGCATTACTGGCCACACAATTGTGAGTTCCCAGAGTGTCTGTCCCTGAGGCACTGGCTTGGTGGAGCCAGGGCTGCACTTACTCTCTGATCTTCAGGACTCAGCTCTGACAGAAGCATCTCCGTGTTGTTCGTGCTCCATTCCCAACTGTGGTTGATGAAATACTCGAGCATGGAAATGGTTCTCAGTAGGCGGTTCATGAGCTTCAGCATCCTGAGGGAGAGACCACATAGCTGGTGCAGTGCGTCCAGCCCACTGCCTCTTCCTCCACCACAAAGGTGGCCCAGGGTTGTTAAGGAAGTGCAAGCCCTAGTGGGCTCATGCCAGTAACACCAGCACCGGAGAGGCTGAGGCAGGAAGATGCATGAGATCAAGATCAGCCTGGACTACCTACTGAGACCTAGTCCAGTAACAGTCTTTCCTCCAGTTCCCCAGATTGTTTTTTTCAGTTTGTGGGTCATATCCCTCCTTTGGCTAGTTAACAACAATAGCAGTTTCCACCATCAAGCTTCTCTTTAATCTTTTTTAAAGTACCTTGTCCCTTCCTTCGTGTGAGTGAGTACTAGCAATAAATCTAACAAATAGCTCATTCTCTCTAAAGTCTACCTGTACTAAAAGGGTTTATGCATGTCTGTGAGTTAGAGTTACCATTTGTCCTCAGTTTCCATCTAACTCTGTTAATAAAGAGGCTAAATCTTACAGTGTCTGTCAGAGCCTTTACAACCTCCTCTCCCAGACACCCATCCCCTTCTCATCAGACATTGCAAAACTGAGTAAGTTAGTTGCCTAAAAGGATTGCTGTTTTGTTTTGTCTTAACAATCGAGGCAGATCTTTAGAAAGCTAATTTCTTTTTAATTACATGTTCTTAAATTTGTAAAACAAAAACAGCATCCCAGATTTTAGTATGTAAACTTTTGGCAGAGTATTAAAGCAAAAACTAGTTGTAATTCATACTTATGAAGACAGACTTATGTTCATAATCTGCTCTGTTAGACACAGTGTTGGCATTTGTAGGAAACACTGTTTTAGCTGATTTTCATAACAGCCTTGTAGGTAGCTCTTTGCCCACATTTTCCAGAATATGGTTCATAAGCTTAAGAGGGTCAGCATTCAAACTCCCACGTAGTTCTGACCAACTCAGGAGAACCTCTACTGTTGCAAAGCCACTGCCCTGTGTCCACTTCTTCTGGTGGTCTTTGTTTTCTAGCTCCATGTTCAGAACATGAAACAGCTTTCCTCTAGAAACCTCCTAGGACTGACGGATTTATTCACGTTAACTTTACAGAAAGGCTATTTTCAAGGTCACATAGAAAATGCTCCAGATAGGTAGGTCTCTGAGCTTAAAAGTGGTTAGACTCAGCTTGGTACTAGAGTATAGTCAATTCTCTTAGGACTCTGATGCTCTGGGAATTTGGTCTTACTCTTAGTTCAAGTTCCCACCAACAATGGAGAGACTCTTTACTGTATCATGGGAAACTTGTTTTTTCAGGAAGTAGATTTAAATGTTCTATGATTGGTAGTTGTATATCAATGTCCAAGGATTATTTGAACTAAGGTAAGTTTTAGAACAACAACAACAACAACAGTTACTCTTAGGTAGAGGCCTTTTTAGTACGTAAAAGACAAATACAAAACCTGATTGTTTTATTATGTGCACCTTCGTATCAAATAGATCATGGTTAGAACCCCCTTTTTATAGAAGAGAAAGTTAAGATTTAGAAAGTAAATGTATAGTCCATGGCTAAATTAGTGAAGCTCCAGACTTGACAATGTCGGATCCTACAGTGTCTGACTGGTCCTGTAAAAAGCTGTGAAGATTACTGGGGGCCCGTGATGGATGACCTAATGGATAAAGATGCTACTGCCAAGCCCAACAATCTGGGTTCAATTCCCAGAACAACCATAGTAGAGAGAATACCTCCCTTCAAGGTTCCCTCTGACTGCTGCTCTTGTGCAGTGGTAGTATACACACCATAAATAAATATCACAAAACAAAACAACACAACTCATTGTCCAATCCAGTGTTGTTTAGTTTCTCCCAAACAAAAAGCATATTGACATTTTTGTCTTGTGTTTTTCTCTTATTTATCAACCTTGCTTTATCCAAGTGTTCCTAACCCTTCAACCTGACCCATTTTGATAGAATTTCTGCCTGTGTTTTCCTTCTTGTCCCATCTATATTAGGTAAAACTCAGATGTTCTCCACACAGTCATAATGCTTCCTTATGTGGGTAAAAGAAGCTAGGTAAGTCACATGGCCTCTGTGTTGCAATTGTTTTTTTGTGTTAGTCCAGAGAATGCTGCATGTGCCAGAAAGGCCTTCCACCTAGTCCCGTGCTTGTTCAGGTTGTGATCACAGGAGTTTCTTCCTGTTGAGTGTGTTTTGGAGGTAGCCAGAGATGTACTTTTATCACTGTTGGGTGGTAACAGAGCTGGCTTAGTTTTGGTACCTCATCTCTTTGAGGTTTTTTTTTTTTGTTTGTTTGTTTTTCATCTCTCTAGGTTGTCAATAAACCTAGTCTGTAGTAGTGACTGTGAGGTGGTTCTCTGCACCTCCTTGCTGTTAATACGTGGGTTCTGCCCTTCGCTTCTCTTTTGATGGTGAAGTTTAGTCATGAGGTGTGAAGATGAAAACGGAATCACCATGAGACCTTGCAACAGGATGGCCACACAGCAAGCATTCAGTGAGTAAAGTGTGTGTGTGTGTGAGAGAGAGAGAGAGACAGAGAGACAGAGAGAGACAGAGACTGTGTGTGTGTGTGTGTGTGTGAGAGAGAGAGAGAGAGAGAGAGAGAGAGAAAGACAGAGACAGAGAGACTGTGTGTGTGTGTGAGAGAGAGAGACAGAGAGACAGTGTGTGTGTGTGTGTGTGTGAGAGAGAGAGAGACTGTGTGTGTGAGAGAGAGAGAGAGGGAGAGGCAGAGACAGAGAGACTCACACTGTATCATGTCTCTGTGTGTGTGTGTGTGAGAGAGAGAGAGAGAGACAGAGAGACTCACACTGTATCATGTCTCTGTGTGTGTGAGAGAGACAGAGAGAGAGAGAGACAGAGAGAGAGACATGTCCCTTCCATCCTCAGCCGTAAGGAGGATGAAAGACTTTGGGTTCCATGCACTGACACTACTAAAACCATTGTCCCAACTTCACACCTGGGTTTCCTTCCAGTGAGCCTCAGGTAGAAGTCATAGATGATGGCCGGGGCCCGGTGGCTGACGGCGTTCCAGTATTGGGTGGTGAAGTTGTTGGTGGTGAAGTCAGCATTTGGCCTTCTGAAAGCACTCTCGAATGGGATCTTTTCCATGGTTGCCAAGACATGTAATCCTGGAAAAAAGAGAGGAAGTGCTAAATCTCAGAGAATGTTAAGAGTTAAGCAATACGGGTTTTGGTGTGACAGTGACTGAGGCTGAGACAGTGACTCACTATGCAGCTCTGGCTGTGCTGAAACTCACTCTGTAGACCAGGCCAGCCTTGAACTCACAGAGATCCACCTGTCTCTACCTCACAAGTGTTGGGATTAAAGGTATGTACTACCATACCTGGCCTTTTCTTAAAACATTTACTCTCAAATTCTTGGGGAAGTTTCCTCTCCAATATAAGAACAAGCTATTCTGAAAGGTGTTTGATTCCAGGTTCCCAAGTCTACTCTAAAAGGCCAGAGGCTGGGAGGATCCCTTTCGGGCTAAATGTTCTTAACAAAGGCTTGCATAAAAGTATGAAGACGGATTTCTTTGTGTGGTTCACTTTAGATACCACAGCTTCTTTTGCTTTAATATTCTTGCTTTTCTGTGTGTGCATTTGACTTAGGTTTTCACTAGTAGAATATTTATAATTGCCTTTTCATTTTCATATTAGCTTAGTACACATTTTAATATTTATAGATTCAATAGTTCTTTTTAGAGCATTCATTTAAATTCAATTTTGATTTAATTGGATATTTTCAAACAATGTAGTTCATTGTTCAGTCGATGAAGTTATCAATTGATGTGGTAATTTGATTATTCCCTTTTTGAAATTATATCACCAAGAAATGGACATGTAAAGTACAGATGTTCCTGGATAGCTTTAACTCAGAGAGAGTTAATTGAACAATTGTCTGGATTAGAGTGTCCTGTAGGCATGTCTCTAGGGAATTTTCTTGATTGTTAATTGCTACAAGAGGGCCCAGTCCACTGTGAGCAGCACCATCCCTGGTATGGTAGTTTGAATAAGAATGACCCTCATAGGTTCATATATTTGAATGCTTAGTCATTAGGGAGTGGTACTACTTGAGAAGGAATAGGAGGTATGGCCTTGTTGGAGTATATATAGCTTTGTTGGAGGAAGTGTGTCACAGAGCTGGGGGTGGTTTTTGAGGTTTTAAAAGCCCAAGACAGGTTCGGTGCCTCTCTTCCTGCTGTCTGAGGATCTGGATTTATAAATCTCAAGCTGCTTCTCCTGTTAGCATGCCTCCATGCTTCCCACCGTAATAATGGACTAAACCTCTGAGATTGTAAGCAAGTCCCAATTAAATACTTTGTTTTATAAGAGTTGCTGTGGTCATGGTGCCTCTTCTTAGCAACAGAACAGTAACAAAGACACCTGGGCAGGAGGTTCTGGACTGTATAAGAAAGTTCAGCACAACCTGTACAGATGAGCAAGCATCATTCCTCTGTGGTTTCTCTTGTGCTCTCATTGACTGTGAGTCAGTTCCTTGGTCAGAAGTAATTCTCTGTACAATAGCAAGCAAGCCTGCCTTCAAATGTCTTCTTGAGTTCCTGCCCTGCTTTCTCTCAATGATGGACTGCATGTAAATAACCTGGATTGTAAACAAAATAAACCCTTTCTTCCTCTAAGTTGCTTTTGCTTATGTTTATCAAAGCAACATAAATGAAATCACAGCATGGAACTTAAAGGCAGCTACATTTGAAAGAGTCAATCAGGAGAATTCTGACTTTAGTACTGACCTTCTCACCTATGCATCTGCATGTTTGCTCCACGTTTTCATTTGGCTATTTCATATTTAACAGCTCTAAAACTGACCTCTTACATTCCCACTACTAGCCGCCCTTTCCTGACACATTTTACACTCTTATCTTTAAATGATTATTTTCTTTTTCAGTAAGCCAGCCAGAACCTTTAGAGGCATCATGATCATCCTCTTTGTTCACCAACAATACAAACTAGAATAACTGGGCTTCCCCTTGAAAAGAATCCAGTGTCACCATTTGCACTGTGTCCGTGGTTGAGAGCTGTCCCTGCTCCTTGGAATATTGGGAGAGCGTCACCACTGGACTCTTGTCCCCCAGGAGTCTGCTCTCCATACAACAGCTAGGATGAGTCTTGGGAAATGTTGCTCAGAATTTGCTTTTTATAGAATTCTCTTATTTGGAGGGAAGCCAAACACTTAGTCCAGTTGGTAAGACCTTGTCACATCTGTATCTTCTCATACAGAGAAAATGCTCAACGTGGATAAGGCCTCAAAGGATCCTTCTGGGTTCATTTACTACCACTTCCCTCAGGTCTCAGCTGAGATGTCACCTTACCAGAGCTATTTCCTTGGCCTTCACATAAGAAAGCATCCTTCTTACCCCGCTCTATTTTTCTTCAAGCACTTAATCATAGCTGGTGTATAATTTTGCTTTTGTGCCTACTTAGATATTGAGAAATGGCTGTCAGGCAGTTGGTACTCAGGGAATACTATTGGATTGAATGAATGGGTATTTCAGTAATGCATAATAACTTTCTATTTTTTGTCTGTCTTGAGTCTTTAGTTTTTTTCATGGTGACCTCATGTCACCAAAACAGAATCTTTAGAGCATTTCAGATTTTCAGACTAAGAGACAATTACCCTGTGATAGTTTAGCTAGGTATAAGATTAATATACTAGTCTTTTCACATCTTCCCAGTAACCACTAGAAAATGAAGATACCATTAATTATTAACAAAGTGTTTATATTTCCTTGATCCTAGGTATAAATCTGATAAAAATGCTTAAGAACCATATGGAAAGAGTTTAATTTTTTTTCTTGAAAGGCATTAACAGAGGTAACTAAATGGATAGATGTTGCATGTTCAAGCCATCCAGCTATCAATTATTCTCCATTGTTAATTGAAACAACAAATGTTCACCCTATCATGACATTGCTAGTGGTTCCAGTTAGAAGCATTTGGATCACTTCTAATAGCCTTGTCATGAAGCATAAATGCATTTCAAACTGAACAAATGTGAATTAGTGGGTAATGGCATCCTAATGTTCTGTATTAGGCTTCTTGTGTAGAAGCTTGGCACTGGATGAAAGACATGACCAGCTAAGCATATCTGCTGCGGTGTGAGGGGCTGAGAAGCAAGCATGTATGTCAAGTGTTTATCATTTCTAAAAAGACATTCTTCAAGTTACAGCCTGTCATACAACAAGCTACAAGGATTTGGCTTTTGTGCCACACTGTTCCCAAGATGGTACCACTGAAACATGTAGAGAGAATTACTGCGTAACACAGAGAGGGAAACTGAGTCACTGGGAACTATTATAAGATAGCCAGACTGCCTTCCTTAACCTTCTGTCATCATTAGATATTTAAATTCATTTCCATGGGTCTGGGACATTGAATAGATCTAGTCCCTTATGTGTAAACATCATGTGTTGGTTGATTAAGAATGGCCCCCATAGGCTCATATATTTGAATGCTTAGTCACCAGGGAATGGAACTATTTGAAAGGATTAGGAAATGTGGCATAATTGGAGTAGGTATGGCCTTGTTACAGTAAGTGTGTCACTGGGGGTGGGCTTTGAAGTTCCAAAAGCCCATGGCAGGCTCAGACTCTCTCTCCCTTGCTCCCCTCCTCTCCTCTCCTCCTCTCTGTCTCTCTCCTCTCTCTCTCCCCCTCCCTCACCCCCCCAACACCCGACTATGTGTCAGGATGTAGCTCTCTACTTCTCTAGCACTGTGCCTGCCACCATGCTCCTATAGTGATAATGGACTGAACCTCTGAAACTGTAAGCCAGCTGCCAGTTAAATGCTTTCTTTTATAAGAATTGCCTCGGTCATGATGTCATGACAATAAAACAGTGACTGAAACAGAAGTTGCTACCAAGGACTCACTCCATTATTGCTTTGACAAGCCTGGAAAGTTTGTTGGAGGAATATGGAATTCTGTCTTTTGGACTTACTAGAAAAGTGGTTGGATTCTTTAAGTGTGGCTTAAAGGGCCATTCTAGTGGGAGCATGGAAGACAGTGCTGAGAGTGGTTTGAACTATGTGGGCCCAGATCAAGAAGTTTCAGAGGGCAAGAAATTAGTAAATAGCCTAGAGATCATCCTAGTGCTATTTTGGTAAAGAATGTGAGCCAGCTGATGTGGGTGCTGGCAACCAAACTGGGTCTTCTGCGAGAGTAGTCCACGCTCTTAACTGTGGGCCATCTCTCCTGCCCCGAGCTTATAATATCTTATTTGCTTATGTTAATATCCATTTATATGGGTGGAAACTTAGATATCTCCTATTACTGATACAGAAACAGATTTCTTACTATTTTAAAATCAATTCTGATTTAGATGTGATCTAAAAAACTGGGTTTATGATGAAAAGAACTTGATCACAGATTAATTCTATGTTTGCAACTTTGCAAGTACAAATAACACGTGTGTGTGTGTATGCTCTGAGTGGGAATCAGACAACAGCTAGAGGTTCTAAAATCTCAGACTTTAGCAAGAAAACCAACTCCTAAGTCAACAAAGGAATGCACCATTCATTGATTGGTTAGGCAGATCCCTAGATGCACGAGATTGGTTACCAATAAAATACTTGGCATCACAGCTACTGCACAGTTAGGGTGGGGTGTGGGCAGGCAGCTGAGCAAATGAATGAGCAATACCACTGCCCCATCCATCACAGGCAGACTGTTGTGTAACCTTTCTGAAATGGCCACTGTGAGGGGAGAGGTGTGGAGGGGTTGCTGATTGCCAGCAACGTTGTTTATCTTTGCCAGCTTTTGCTTGGTTTCATAGTTGTTTTTAAAACCTCCTGTAAGACTATTCTGTGTAATTACGATGTGTTCCCTCAGCCCACTTTTCTTTTTATCATTGTACATTCTAGTTGACTAAATCTCATTTACAATCTGCAGAGATTTTTCTCTTTTTATGGTTGGTTTTGTTTTGGCTTCCTCCCCCACTGTGTTCCTGGCTGCAAGACGTACTGTTTTTTTTTTTTCCAGGTAGCTATGTACTTACATAGTTAAAGGCACTCACCCATTTTATGCCAATTACAGGGATTGAGATTACCAGATGTAGAATGGTAGATTAATGTTGATTTAGGTCTGGAAGATAAGACAGAAGTTAAACAAATAAAACCAAATTGATCACTAATAGAAAATAAAAATAACACTGAGAAAAGTATCAAAGTTCCTGTGACTACTGCAATCTACACAGTACTTTCAGAGTCTCTGTTCTTTCTTTGGGTTGATAGGAAAAAATGAAAAAGTACACAGCCCATATATCAAATAGGTGTGACCTGTGGAACATGCATGCCTGAGTTCAAATGAGAAAACTTCCCATTGTCCTTGTCATTTACTGACAGAACCACATCCACACAGGCACCCTAGGCTTTACTTGTGTCAGCAAACTTATATCTTATCTCTTGGCATTTACAAGCAACTAAATAGTAGTTCAACAAAAATATAAACTGTGCTGCCATTTCATCAACTAGTTTCCTACTTATTTTAAGATAATAGAAAAGCCTTTTGGTCATTCACAAATTCTTCGGTAAGTGGTTTGATAGCAAATTAGTTTATGACCCACCAAATATTAATCAGTATTCACACACCTTAGCGTATATAGGAAGGTATATTGGGAATTCTGAGATACTGGAACAAACATCCTATCACTTTGGAGTCTTGTAGAAGCTTGTGTAAGCATGCTTACCTATGAACTGCAGTATACCATCCTACGGCTATGGTGAGATTGACAACTGTGTCAACTGGAATCACATCTGCCACTGCCATGGGAGTAGCTTTTATGGACCGAAGAAATCCTTTCCCCGTCTGCTCAGGAAAAGATGGAGCATAAAATATAAACCCAGGGGTGAAGTCACAGCCAGGACTAGCTAGCCACTTTGTGTGTGGGTTGGACATCAAGCACCTTCTTTTGCTGTAAGAATCCATAATGTGTGTGTGTCTAAACTAGCTATCATCTTTGCCTACTAAAAATATAATGTAGAGTTGGTGGAATTCAAGTCAGTGTGATGGTGTGCACTGTAATAAAACTGATTCTAGCCCATGTTAAAATGGTTTTTATCCCCATCTAAACTGTCAAGGGGAAAAGAATGAAAGCAGTCAGAGAACAGAAAGAGTATGGAAAAGCAAGAATAAAGTAAGAATACATACACACAAGCTTGTGTATTTTATCAAGCATTCCCTAATCTTTGGGATAAGATTTTCTTTTCTTTTTTTGAGCCATGGTCTCATGTAGCATGAGGTTCTGATTCTTCTGCCTCTCTGAGGGCTGGGATTACAGGTGTGAGCTGCCACATGCACTCAGTTTATAAAGTGCCAGGGGTCAAACTCAGGGTTTTAAGCATACTAGACCAAACACTCTACCAGCTGAGCCACATCCCTGACCCTTGAGGGTAATATCCCACCCCCCATACCTGATTACATTAGTTCAAGCCATTAATAAAGCAATGAAAAGAAAATACCTCCACCTTGTGGTAATCAAAGGAAAATGGTTGGTGTGCAAACATTTCCCAAGTAAAACTCTGGGATAGCAACTGAACATATCAGTCACCTCTGATAATGATAAATGCCATTGATAAAAGCAACTTCCTGTTGCTTTCATCTTCCCTTCAGTAACTCTAGATAAGCCACTTCCTTTGTCACCACACAAAGTGGACACCAAGGTCTCTGCCACGTTCTCCATTTCAAGGGGTTACTCTCTCATCTTTGTACATACCGCAATAATGAGTCCGCTGGGTCCATTTACATTGTCAACCCAACCCTGGAAAGAGAGGTCTCTGTTGATTACACATTTCAGGAAATTGTAACCCTTGGACAGCCAATCTGTTTGTGTGTGGCAGGGTGTGTGTGTGTGTGTGTGTGTGTGTGTGTGTGTGTGTGTGTGTGTGTGTGTATGTGTGTGTGTGTGTGTCCATCCGTACCTACGCCCATTTATAATACTAACCAATTGGTCAAAGGATGTAGGAAGAGAGGGATGAAGGAGAGAAAGGGTAAAAGGAGGGGGAAGTGGAGATGGACAATCAGAAAGAAGCTGGTTCTTAAGGCGCCTGGATTGAAGTAAAGCAGGAGAAGTGTGTTCACCGGGAAAGGTTCCTGCCAGGTTGCTCCCACGATGGATGGCCTGACAATGGCCACATTCAGGTTTCCACTTTCTTGTTGTACCACTATCTCTCCCAATGCTTTGGTGTAGGTGTAGGTATTGGGCCGGTCCCCAATCAGCTTGGGAGTGATCTCATCAATGATAGAGTCATCTAACCACCTAAAAGCAGAGGGAAAAAAATTGTAGCATCACCCACAGCACAATAGAACCAGAAGAAAACAAGAAATAGCTAATCCAACAAAACTAATACCTTCTGGCTTGAATCTGGGGAGGCAACCATCCCAGGTCACAAGTGCAAGTGTGTATGTTCAAATCATTCCTTTCCTTGTATCTTAGTCTGCTCTGCCCGCCCCCCCCCCCCCGTCCCCAGATACTTGATGGTCTCCACGGACATGTAATGTGATGCATCACATGTCACCCCTATCTTTACTTCCAAAGTTACATTAGTGTGTCCACTGAGCATGTGTATGAGTACCAAGCCCATGTCCAAGAGCAAGGGAGGACTGTGCTCCCCAGCACAGGGGCTCCTCCTCCAAGCTGCTTCATTCAGGATACTCCAGTGAGTTGTCTTGTACAAATCTTAAACCTGTAGTTTTTAATTTTTAAAATTTCAATGTCTGAATAAAGCAGCTACAATTGGCAGACATAACCCTAACGTATTCTTCAGATTTGTTCGGAGTCTGAGCTAACAACTTAGTGACTGTGGCGGTTTCCAGTGATTCTGGTGTGGAGTGAGTTCAAAGCTCTGAGGAAGCTCCAATAGCACAGCTACTGAATAGTTCCACTTAGGGGTGACAGGCATTACCAGAGCATCATTAGAAACAGGCCAGAACCATTTCAATAATCCCATGTTTATTGTGACACTTCCCTAAGAGCAGCATTATTGCCACTTTAGTGTTTTTTTTTTAGTTATCAGGGCTATTTGGTTAAATCATTGGTGTATTCAGGCAGCCTAAAAACTTTAAACTATGTCCATGTAATTATAAAATATTTAAAAATTGTATTTATCTTGGGTGTATGATTGCAGGGAGTGTGCATTTGCCACAGATGACAACTTGTAGGAGTCAGTTCTCTTCTTCCACCATGTGAGTCCTGGGGATTAAACTCAAGTCATCAGACTTGGTAGGGAGTGCTTTTATCCACTGAGTCATCTTGCCAGTCATGTCCATGCAATTCTTAAACTAACAAGTTTAGTGCATTTGTTCCTATTTTGTAGGAGAAAGCATAACTGTGCTATTTTGATTATAGAAAACATTAGCAGTTTTCCCTCCACTCCTATGACAAATTGTTAAACACCATGTCGGATGCTAAGATCCATCCAGTCATGAGGCTGTATTTTAATCACACTCATTGACAGTGGGGTAGAATACAAAGACTGGCTATAATGGTTCCATTTCCCTTCTTTTGCTTCTATTAATACTGAATATAACCTGGACACACAGATGCCTTTGGGTTGAGTGTGGAAAAGTAGAGCAATTCCTAGAATTGAAACAACTTCAAACACAGAGAAATAGATGATATTAAGTTAGATGAGGACAGGGCTGGGGTGATATCTTAGTGTATAAAGTACTTGCCATGCAAGTGTTGAGTAGTAAAGTTTGGGTCTCAAGAACCCACACATGCCACTTTGCTGGCCTATCTGTAATACCAGCACTGGGGAGGTGGAGTCAGGCTCCCTGAAACAAGCTGTCCAACTAGACTAACCATATCAGCAAGCTCCAAGTCAGCCAAGAGACTCTGCCATGGTGTATTCTATAGAAGTGATTGAGTAAAGGTAGATACTTGACATGAACTTTGAGCTTCCATGTGCACCCACGTGTGTGCATACATCTGTGTGCTTACACATGTAAATGTGCATACATGCACACCATATACACATACACACGTCAAAAAGAATTAAGTGACCACATGGGAACTGGAAGAGTGATAGATAAGGCAGACCCCCCCCCCCACACACACACTTGATTCTACTTGTTATCTAAGGGGAATTGGTTTGCATATAACCTATGCATAGCCTCATGTGTACTTTAAACCATCTAAATTACCTATAACACCAAGCATAATGTAAATGCAGTATAAGTGTTTATTGTATTGTTTATGGAGTGTAGCTGGAAGCTTTTCTATGTCTTTCCTGGTCCTGCAGCTGCTTATAAAATGATTCAGAGGCTTGATATTATGATTGTTTGGCCAATGGCTCATGCTTATTGGCTAGCTCTTACATTTAAATTAACCCATTTCTATTAGTTTATATTTTACCATGAGACTTGTGGCTTGTTACCTCACATCTTGCTTCTCTAGCGACTGCTCCTCTCTCTCAACCCTGCCTTCTTTCTTCCTGTATTCATTTTGACTTTCCTGCCTCGCTATATTCTGCCCTGTCATAGGCCCAAGAAACTTTATTCATCAACCAATAAAAACAACACATATTCACAACCTACAGAAGGACATCCTACTCCAATGGAGCAATGACAAAAAAACCTGTACAGGCTCAGTAAAGACACAAGTATTCAGATTAGCAGTTGGTTGGTTAAATGTAAAGATGAAAAGTCACAGATACAGAGGGTAGCTGTACCAGTATCATTTCATCTCATTGTAGGTAAGTAGTGAATTGACTAACCTAAGACCATTTCCTGTGCCAATACAGATTACAAAAACCAAGTTTAATGTCAACAGGGCTGCAAGGAAAAACAATTTCAAGAGAACAAGAGAGCCTAAAAACCACAGGGAGTCAATGCTACAACACAAAGAACAGCTGCTCATTGTAGAGCCCTTGGTTATAGCCGAGGGCTCTACACAGTGGGGAAGGTTAGCTCCTCTTAGAGAATATTGGCTGCATAGATTACTAGAGATGTGGGTGTGAGAGCTTACTGCATTTGCAGAAGGCTTTCCCCACTACTCAGTTTTACCTGTGGAGCCCTGTATTCTGTTCTTGCTCCCTATTTTTACTCAGGAAAGATGCTGGTTATATCTGCTCTAATTCTTGGATGACCATGAGGGCAAGCATGGATATATGCACCTAGAAATGAACCAATGGAACTCTCTCTTCTGTCCCACTCCTCCACCCCTTTTTCATTCTCAGTGCTAGGAACTGAACCCAAGGGTTTACACACACTCCACTCCCAGGCCAGTGGTGGCATTCTGTTTGAATGGAGCAAGCCCATAGTTGATTTTAAAGTAACTTTCTTCTACTGCTCCTCTGACCATTTTCTGTCCCATCTCTAGTCCCTCCCTGGATTTAGAGGGGAGGGCAGTGTGGCAGATGCCCACCTATTGCTGTCGGAGGCCTCTCCTGTGCTCAGTTAACTACTTTCTGCTATTCTCTCTCCCATTAGTTCTTTAAAACTGTAAATCAGCCTGGAAAAAAAGACCGCAGGAATCAACATACATTTCTGAAATCAACTAAATGTCCTGCAGTGTATTTTTGTATTCAAGGACATGTTTTGAACCTACAAGTCTCCAGCTCCCAAATTTGACTTCACTTTGTTTCCACGAGTCTCCAAGTTTAAAATTCTACTTAAGTGGCTTCAAAAGAAACATAAAGTCATTGAAGATCTTAGCAGTAGGTGCATGTCTGATGCAGGTACACATGGCACAGGTGCTTCTAACTCACTATCCTTTACTTGGGAATTAACAGCTTCTTGTTTGTAAGTAGTTGAGTGAAACGAGGAATACATATCCCCCCCCCCAATTTATCTTCTGAAAGACGGATCCTCAAGCATTTTGAGGAAAGCTTTCTGAGAATGAATGGTAGGAATTCTATGATGACCTTTTCTCATATTCTCTAGTTAGGTTATGTTTGTTATAGTCACCATGCTTATATGTTTGACATGTGTCTGATTCTCTGTCCAGAGAGCAGGGATTCCATTTCATCATGTGTCTCGTCGTCCTTCTGTCCCCGAAATCCTGCTTCCTTAGTGAATGTGCCATCAAGTCCTCAGGAGGGCTCAGTTTCTACACCCAGTAGGGAAGCAGGGATGGACAGAGATACAAGAGAACAGGCAGACTCAGAAGGAAATGGGGTTGTGGAGAGATATGTCAAAGAAGGAAAGGGGTGCTTTTATAGAGAAGGAAGCAAAACTGTGAAAATGGTAGCCACAGTGGTGGGGTGCTGAGAACAAAAAGGCAATTGCCCTCAGTTTGTGGGTATTTGTTTCACAGTGAATTTAAACATTTTCCAGGGAGGAAGGGATTTCTAAGCATAATGCTTGTTGCTCCCCCCACCCATTACTGACTGTTAAGTTATGGACTTTTCCTGGTGATGTATACTTGCCAGAGCTTTGGATATACTGAAGACTAAACAGCAGGCTGGCCCCTTCCCTGGGAGGGAAGTTTATTCTTTCCTTTAGCCTTGAAGCATTTAGCGTCTGCATACAGTTTAGAAGGAGGTGACATGTGGAGCCCTTCACTGTGCTGAGCTGGATCCTATTTCTCCTGTCTCTGGTGAACTCTCAGAGGTTTCCAACTGCATAGGCCCCTTTCAGATCTTGAAAGGGAGGATGGTGGATGAGTCCCTGGGAATTCAGTTTTGGTTTTGAATCAAGCAGGTGGGCCTTTCCCGGGAACCTCTGTGAGAGGGAAGCTTAGTGACGAACATCAGTTCCATATTGGACATGCTCACGGGCTTTCTATAGATGTACCAGAATTGGCTTGGGCATCAAAGCACCCGTGCCTTTCCTGCAACTCTCCCGTGGAACCATTAACTCGAAATTCTCCTTTGTGCCAGTTCTTCTGAATGACCTCCATTTTAAAGAGTTTAAAGTGACAGGTAAAAACACCCACTCTCAGAGCCAGGGGAGACAGAAATGAAGGGGACAAGCTCCTAATTTAGCTGAAGTTTTTAAAAAGGGACTATATTTCAGATGCAATTACAGTATGGCATGAGATTATACACTGGCAAGTTTACCATGCAACAGTGATTTGTGTCAATTTTTTTTTTAAATGTAGAGTTTAAAAGATCCAAAACTCAAGTAGTTAAAGCCAAGTAAGTGGAAAGCTGAAATAAAGTTCTGCAACTAGAACCATATCCTATGAAGAAAGTGATTTTGTTGTTGACTGGCAATAAGAGAGAACAGGCTGGAGAGCACTTCAGCAAAGGTAGAGAAGTGTATATCTCAGCAGAACTCGCCCACAGACCATCCCCTGCTAGATTCCAGAAGAATTAGATTCTTCACTGAAAACCATTCCTCCCTAGAAACATAGCGATTGATTTGTATAAATCTGCTCAGTATCACAACTGTAAGGTGGGGTCTATGGTGGTTAGCCTCTGGGCCTGTATCTGCTCAGCATCACAACTGTTAAGGTGGGGTCTATGGTGGTTAGCCTCTGGGCCTGTATCTGAGAGGCTGTGTTGACTGTGCTGATTGAGGTGTGAAGACCCACTCTTAAATGGGAGGCAGCAGTCCCTGTGCTTGCTTCCTGGTTGAAATAAACAGGAGACAACAAGACGAGCAGGAGGATTCCTGTTCTTTGTTTCTTGGCTGTGGACTCAATGTGGCCAGTTCTCTCCCATTCCTGCTATGGGGGACCAAAGTATTTCTGCTATGGAATATTTAAAGATCCAGCCTTTGGTCTCACTGAACATGGAGCACCGGAAAGCTCTGGCTCGCTATTGTATTGTTAATGCCAGTAAGGCTACTACTGTTTACCATGGTGTCAGGGTAATATGCCTCTTACTTGCATCTCTATGTGCCTAAGCATCTGAATCGACCCTCACTTGGGCAGGGAGAGCAGAGATGTGTGAGTAACTTGTGAGGATGGAAGGTGAGGAGTTAGGGGCAAGTGGCCAGAGCAGAGAGGGAACAAAAGAGGGAAATGGATCCCTCGTGGTATTGACAGGATGGTTAAGAAATACCAGAAAAGATGGCTAATAAAGAAATGACTCTAGTTCCACAACATGGAACTGAGAGCTCTCTGAAGATGACAAGATGCCTGTGTTTGATCTTTATCGCTGTTGGGTTGCTGGGAGCTTCCAGGTTCACACACCCCCACTCAGGCCGAACCTCATGGCTGTCGTGGGTTAAAGCTGAGACAAGCCAGGTCATGACATCCTGCAGCTGTAGCTCCCCTGTCATGATACAACGCCCTAGAACTGTGAGCCCAAATAAACCCTTTCCTCATAGGTGGTTTTTGTTAGGGTGTTTTATCAGAGCAACAGGAAAAGTAACAAAAAAGGACCAGGGGGGTTCAGAAAGGCTAAATAATTGCTCCAGTTTGCACAGAAGGTTATCAGCGGTGAGTTGAACCCACATCAGTCCAATTCCAAAATTTCTCTCCTGAGAGGTGAGGGATACATTCATGGTCTAGGGTTTCTGCGGCCCTATCCTCCACAAAGGTGTTTCTTTAGGGATTTCAGGGCTGAGGATATAGCTCAGTGGAAGAATACTTGCTTAGCATGCACAAGGCCCTATGCATCAATTCCTAGTTCATACACATAATAAATTTTCTATCTTCCTTCCCTTGTGGGTCATATTTCTCACTGGTAGAAGGGACTAGTAGAGACATGGTGAAGCATTTTTTTCCAAAGCATTTGGCTTTCAAAGTGTCCTACCTCATAACTTCATTAACAGTGACAAAGAAGAGAAAGCCATCTGCTGCCGCCCAGTTCCTTCATTTGACCCAACTTACTCCATGGAGTCAATGATCTTTCTTGGCTCCACAGGGCATGGGTAGATGACCTCATCTATGTGGCTCAGGTTGCAGTTAGAGAAGGCAGTAGAGATGTGGATGAAGGCTTCAAGCTTTGGCATCTGGCTGGCCATCAGCAGGAGCTGCTGGGTGGCGGTGACATTCAGCTGCACAGCTTCTCTGGAGAGAAAGAAGCAGGAAGAAGCAGTAAAGACACTCAGTATCCTGTTCCTGCTCTGCCACACTCTGCGTGTACCTCCTCCAGTGACTGGTATGCCACACTGTAACTGTACTTATCCTAGGGACAGATGGACCAGGCTTTAATTGGTGTCTGTGCAGTGACTATACCTACTTCAGTAGTGGGTAAATAGCTCCGATCTTGGTGGCACATCACGAGTCAAGGAGGAAAAGAACCAGTCCCTGGCTGCACAATTCTGTGACACTTGAAATCGCGATGTGCTCCCGGTATTCGGAGTCCTTAGTCCTTGTCACTGAAGCACTGTACATACCGTGTCTAGCAGTTACATGATTCTAACCAGTGAAACAGAAGAAAACAGGGTCCTCTAGATTGATCAAGTGGCTTCCATAAGTGGCCACTGAAAGAACAAAGACAAATGATGACTCTAACTCAAGAAGATGGAAAACACAGAGAACATGGGGAGAACTAAGTAGATATTTGATTTTTTTCCCAGACAGGGTTTCTCTGTGGCTTTGTAGCCTGTCCTGGAACTAGCTCTCATAGACCAGGCTGGTCTTGAACTCACAGAGATCTGCCTGCCTCTACCTCCCAAGTGCTGGGATTAAAGACGTGTGACACTACCACCCACCTGAGAGTAGATATTTGAAAGAACAATATAAGTTGTTGTTATAAAGATCAAGTCCAGCCATGGATATTGATGCCAAATCCTAAATTGTAGCTGATACTGTGGAAAGCTATGTAAACTCACTGTAAGCAGCAAGATGACTAGAATTCATTCCAGGGACACATCTTTTATCCAGTATCAGGAAACCTGTTACTCCAAGTTAACTCAAAAAGAGAAAAACTATGTGATCCCACACACATTGTTGTTGTTGTTGTTGGTGGTGGTGGTGGTGGTAGTTGTGGGGAGCCACAGCCCCAAGATGGCGCCTGGCTGGATGCCAGGGAGACCAAGCTTAGCTGTAAACAAGCCTTATTTGGAAGCGCTTAGTGGATCTGGTGTGCCTCCTCCAGCTGTGGCCTATCCGGGATTGCCAGGTGGCGTGAGCTAATTGGGTAATGAGCTTGCTTTTAAGGGCTTGCCAGAGGGGTCTAGTAGGGAGAGAAGCTGAGGTAGAAGCAGAGAGAAACTGAGGTAGAAGTAGAAGCTGATGTACAAGGTTCCTAAATAAACTGCTTGAAGAAGAGTCGTGGTCGTGTTTCTCTTGCTGGTCGAGATAGACGCGACAAGTGGTGCCCCATACGGGGAC
Source organism: Cricetulus griseus (assembly GCF_003668045.3). NCBI lineage: Eukaryota > Metazoa > Chordata > Mammalia > Rodentia > Cricetidae > Cricetulus > Cricetulus griseus. The sequence continues at coordinate 1,591,022 of NC_048601.1, forward strand.
CTCCGCTGGTGAACGGCTCAGAACTTCCTGCAGTCAGGGCAGTCGACTGGTAAGTCCCAGGTAAGTTGGGACCAAGTTAAGGACCTCGGTAAAGAGGCAATAAGGTCTCCGGTAAGGAGCGATAAGGACTCAGGTAAGGAGCGATAAAGTTCCAGGAACGGACAAAGTAGAAGTAACCAAAAGTGAAAGTATGGGGAATTTGACATCGCAACCCATTTATCTCGCTCTTCAAGAGCTGTTGCACTCTATATTAGAAAGATTTCTTGGGGAGGTTGAGACCATGGTCCCCTGGTTTGCCGTCTCGGGCAATCTTACTACCAGTTGCTGGGATAAGCTTGGAAAAGATCTAGATTTTGCCTGGGCACAGAGAATGCTGAAGCCAGGGACGCGGCCTATTTGGAAAATGGTTCGAAGCTGTCTAGAGGATCAAAGATGCTGCAAGGCTGTAGAAAAGGGGCAGGAGATGTTAGAACAGCTGAAGGAAATAAACAGATGCAAGTCATGGGGCCTGTGCAGCGCGGTTTACCGTTGCTGTCAGCCCTACCTAATCATGAAGAATCCTATTTGTGGTGTGTGCAGGATAGTGTTAGGTTTGCTTTTACTTTACCTTCTGTTCTCCATACCATTATAAGAGTGGGTGGTTTTACTCCAGGGTATAGCCAATAGCCCCACTATGTGTCAGCTTCTTGTGTGTCATGCTATTGCTCCTATTAGAGAGAAATACCCTGCTGTGAGATGTGTCCATTATATGGATGACATTCTGTTAACTAATAAGGAGTTGAAATTGCGGCACTTAGCATATGGAGATTTGGTAAAGACCTTGGAGAGGAAGGGATTATACATAGCCCCAGGAAATGCCTCTTTTCATTGGAATACCTCTCAGATCTTTGAAAGTACAGTTAGTTTGTTAGCTCCTGGTAGGAATATATCCTTTGCTCCTACTCCTGTGTGTGTCTGGCCTCCCTTTGTGTTTGTAATGTGGCCACTGCGTTGGATATCCAATCTACCCTTAATGCTCAATTGAAAGGTGGCATTATGCTTTTGAATCAACGCATTGATCTAGTACAGGAGCAATTGGATACTTTATGGCAATTGGCACAGTTGGGATGTGAATGGAGAATGCCTGGTTTGTGTGTAACAGCTGTTTCCTATCAGAATTATTCCTTAGCAGCAAACATGTCTAAACAACTTTCACAGTATCTTCTAGGCAACTGATCTGGGGATTTTGACAAGCTGATGCAGGAGCTGAGACTCTCCATAGTGCACGTGAATTCCACCAGGGTCGACATCTCGGTTGCGGAGGGGCTGTCTGCATGCATCACTCAAGCCATGAATCATCTGAAAGAGTGGGCAGGAATGGGTGCCCTGGGAGGAATGCTTATCCTAGTTAGTTTCATAGCCTTATGGTGTATCTGCAGGATGAGGGTCACACAGAGGAGAAGTAATGCCATGATTGCACAAGCCTTCGCAGCCCTGGAGGCAGGGCAGTCACCTCAGGCTTGGCTAACAGTACTAAAGAGCTAAGCAGTCATCCCACTCAGGCTGGAGACGAAGTACTGCACTTGAAGTCAGCGTTCCGCAGCTTCATGAAGGGCATGTCTGATTGCATGTGGGTTGGTATCGTACTCCCATCTCTGAGAAAAGATACCGGACAGGTGTGGCACCAGCTCGGCTGATAACTGGGCGTGGGGTCATTACAAAGTCCCTTGATTTCAGGGATCAGACCTCTACCCTTGCCTGTTGTGTTATTTTTAAATAAAAAAGGGGGAACTGTGGGGAGCCATAGCCCCAAGATGGCGCCTGGCTGGATGCCAGGGAGACCCAGCTTAGCTGTAAACAAGCCTTATTTGGAAGCGCTTAGTGGATCTGGTATGCCTCCTCCAGCTGTGACCTATCCGGGATCGCCAGGTGGCGTGAGCTAATTGGGTAATGAGCTTGCTATCCAGGATTGCCAGGTGGCATGAGTTAATTAGGGAATGAGCTTGCTTTTAAGGGCTTGCTGGGGAGGGGGGAGGCTAGTAGGGAAAGAAGCTGAGGTAGAAGCAGAGAGAGAAGCTGAGGTAGAAGGAGAAGCTGATGTACAAGGTTCCTGAATAAACTGCTTGAAGAAGAGTCGTGGTCGTGTTTCTCTTGCTGGTTGAGATAGACTGGACAGGTAGTGTGTGTGTCTGTGTGTAGGCATCTGAGTGTAGGTACCCACAGAAGCCAGAGGCCTTGGATACCTGTAGGGGAAGCTGTAGCCACGCCTTCTTAGGGGCTGGCTACAGGTGTGCCTGACCAGGCTTGTGAGGGCGTGGTCAGAGTGACGTAGTGTGACTGCATTTGCGATTTCGGTTTCTCTTTGCTTCTTGTTGTACAGGCTGATAATTTCCCACTATAGATACCCAGGAAGTAGAGTTACAGGTGGTTGTGAGCCACCTGATGTGGGCGCTAGGAACCAAACAAGGGTCTCCTGCAAGAGCAGTACACACTCTTCTGTGCTATCTTTCCAGCTCTTTTTTTTTTTTTTTTGAAAAAAATTAATGGTATTTGTGGTGATATCTTCTTGTACAAATAATGCCTGTCTGAAGGTCAGAGAATGGAGCTTGCCACTAGCTAACCATAGAGGTCTGTAGGTCTGTACAGACAGACAGGAAGTGAGGTAGCTGGGGAGAAACAGGATATCAGGAGGGAGAAACAGGAACTTGCACTCTGGTCTGCTGAGGCGATAAGAAGGTAAGGTGTGGTGGTTGCTTGCTCCTTCTCTCTGATCTCTCAGCATTTCCCTCTATACATGACTCTGGGTTTTTATTACTTAGTGCAATTATGAACTCCATTTACAGATATTTAATATCCATTTCCCACTTAAATATATTTGCAAGTGAAGTAACAAAAGAGCACACATCTCAAGTTCTATCCAAAGCTATGCTTTGTGGTGAGAGGCTAGGAGTATCGCCTTTTGGGTGTAAGGAGGATGCCTCCAGCCCTTGAAGTTACTACAAAGAACTTCCCTGTTACTGGAGAGAAAAACAAAATTAATGAACAATGTAAAACACTGATAACCCAGCCACAAAATTGCTATAATACTATAAATTATATATTTGGAAAATTTGTAAACAAAAGAAGCTTAAAAAGTTAGAATGCAAATGATCCATTCAGTAAAATATCTACTGAAAATTATGTAAAAATGCTAAAGTAGCATTCTTTATCTAAATGGAAACTAGAGCATACAGTGTCGTGAGGGCACACATTGAAATGAGCACCTGTACTTAAAGGAGTCGGAAGGAGATAGATAAAACCTCAATTTCATTAATGTAGTAAAATGCAATAGTGGAAATACATTGTTATTGAATGGGAAGAATCGGTAGTTTAAAACTATTAGCCTTTTCTAAGTAAATCTGTATGTTGAAGGTAACTTGGAAAAATCAGGCTAAATTTAAATAAATAGCACCACATGAGAATAATCAAGGTGTCTCTATTTAAAGAGTTTCTGTGAGTATGCATGGCTTACCCAAACTTAGTTTTTAAAATGGTGTGGAAATATCCTGAGACAGTCTGATCAATGGAAGAAGCAGTCTTAGTAATTTGGAACAAGAATTTGTTTTCGTATAGATCGAGAACTAAACTCCTTGGTAAGCATCACTTGAGAGAGAACCACCTGCTAGAACAAAGGAAAACTAGTGTCTTCATACCCAGTTCACTGTCTTTGTGGAACTTCCCTGACCAGACCGTCCCTGTTCCTAGTCAAAACCATCTAAAATGGACTGTCTGTGGTGGCACCTGCACACCTTTAATCCCAGCACCCAGGAGGCAGAGGCAGGAAAATAGCTGTAAATTCCACATCAGCCTGGTCAATGTAGTGAGTTCCAGGACAGTTGGGGTTATAGAGAGATCCTGTCTCAAAAATAAATGAATAAACAATGAATGAGAAATGTTTCAAATGGATCAAATATCTAAATGTAAAAACAAAATTACAACAATAATTCAAGAAATTGTGAATAAACATTAACAAGAGTGGAAAGATGTCAATAAGCTAAAACATGTTGAACTTCATAAAAGATAAAGTTAATATGGAGGAGCTTCCAAGTAATCTTGAAACCAACAAAAGAAATCTCAGTTCAAATAGGAAAATAGTATGAATAGGCATTTCAGGAATGAGTAAAATAGCAATAAGCATTTAAGCGTGTCAGCCTTCCCGATCATCAGAAATAAGGGAAAATGTGCAATACCATGTCTGCTGTCATCCCAGCAGCACTGGACAGAGCATGGAACACTCCCAACAGGAGCTCCAACACCCTTTCAGAAAGTGTGTGTGTGTGTGTGCACACCATGGTAGACAGCTGCCTCTGCACAGCGGGATGAGGTGACATTCTGAAGATTCTTGTATGTTTCTTTGTAAACTTTTCATTGGCATATGCTTGTGGTTCTTTCGTTTTTTTTGCTTTTCATTTTTACGGATTCCATGAAGACTCACCGGAGAGAGAGAGGGAGAGAGAGAGGGAGGGAGGGAGGGAGAATGAGTTATAAGCCTCAAGAGTACAGAGGGAGTATACCTCAGGTGTGCATCAAAGCGCACAGTGGCCGCACAGTGGAAAACAATATTGGTGCAAGACAGAAGTTCCTGCATGTCCTCCTTGCTGATGGCGAAGTCACGCTGGTTGAGGTCTGCAGAGATGGGTCTGATCTTCTCATGCACATTTGGACAGACTTCTTTGACTTTCTCAAACAGCTGAAACAGAAATCCACAGGCCTCATTAACACCACAAAGCCTTGCTTTGAATACATGTCTTCCATGATAGCACTCAAAGCCTGGTGTTGGTTGTAATACTAGTATTTTTTCAGTGAAGATGTCTGCATAGTCAAGAGCCTTCTACTTAGTTTCAGGCATTTGGTGTAACTCGTTGATCTGTCAACTCCGGGAACATCTGAAAAAGGCATGTCCAATAATCAGTCAGGTGCATATTTTGAACTTTGCCCTGGAGGTGAAGGGGTGATAATCACTCTACTGGCTAGTTTTATGTCAACTTGACCCAAAGTAGAGTCATCCAAGAGAAGGGAATCTCAATTGGGAAAATGCCTCCATAAGACTGGGCTGTAGGCAAACCTGTAGAGCATTTTCCTAATTAGTGATTGATGGGGGGCAGGGTCCAGCCCACCACTGTGGTTGGTACCTCCTGAGCTGCTGGTCCTGGGTGCTATAAGAAAGCAGGCTGAGCAAGCCATGAAGAGCAAGCCAGTAAGCAGAACTCCTCCATGGCCTCTGTATCACTTTCTGCCTTCAGGTCCCTGCCCTGCTTGACTCCCTGCCCTGACTTCCTTCAGTGATGTGTAAGTAGAATGAATTCTTTTCTCCCTGAGTTCATTTTGGCCACGGTGTTTATCACAGCAATACAAGCCATAACTAAGACAGTCACCACCCCTCCTTCTTATCTGACTGCCTTTGTTCTTTAGAGTACTTGTATTTACACATGGGAGTAGTTTGTACTTTTTATATGAGAAATAATGGTTTTCAGGGCTCGGTTATCAGCTTTTAGCCAACAACATGAAAACACCTTGCTTAATGGGTTCAGCTACAAAGATACAAGCACTAATGTAATTGGAAAACAAAAAATTAGGCAACATTTTATGAGTATAACAGAAATTTTATGTAATCATGATCTAATATCAATGGCAGTTAATGTCAAGAGTTACATGAGCTCATGGTCACTGGATTTTACCTGATTTTTTTTTTTTTTAGCATTCTAATTTATTTATGAATGGAGAAAAGATGAAAAGAACAATTTTAGCTCTTATTGCATTTTCTGGGGTGGGTTGATTCTCTGCTTTCCCCACCACACAGAGAAGATTAAACTTGCATTTTCTATTGTTTTGAAAACACCATTTTAACAAAAACAATCTTGTTTCCAACCATTTTGCTAAGGTGAAATTTTCATATAGCATCCATGGGGATAAATGTTTAGAATTATTAAAAACAGGCAAAGTTGGTCTTTGGTTTTTTAAACATAGGCATTGGCAGAGACAGGTCACTTGGTCCCCAGACTCTAAAGATAGTGTGCTCCTTGGTTCATAGAAGCAGGCTCTTTTGTTGAGTAGTAAAACATTAAGTCTGGGCTTGGGATATAGCTCAGTTGGCAGAGTGACTACCTCCCATGCACAAAGCCCTGGGTTTGACCCCCAGCATTGAATAAAACCAGGCAAGGTGATGCACACCAGCAATCCCAGCACTCAAGTTCAAGGTTATCTTTTCTAGTTAGCGGCTTTGAGGCCAACTTGGATTTCATGAGATCTTATCTCAAAAACAAAACAGCAAAAAATTCAGGTGGTCAGAGAAATCAGATTTTATTTGCATCAGGAAAGAGCAGGCTAAAGACATCCTTAAGCTTGAAGAAGGTGACTAGGGAAGGATCTCAGTTCTACAGGCAGCCATGTTCCTGTCCCCGAGTTTCTACTTTCTACATGTTAGGGCTGGCCTATCAACAGGTGTCACTACAGTTCTGAAAATAATGAGCGGGTTGGGCTAGTCCTCAGAGTTTTGTTTTGACATCTGGGATAAAGTTGATAAAATGTTCAGTCTCACCAGAGAGGTCATTCTAGCTCTTGGAGACAGATCTTTAACAGTTCTAATCTTGATTGATCATAAATATGCTAAGTTGCTTTTACAACCAAGAGTTTTCCCTGTGATAGTTCTTTTTAGCCATCCAACAAATGTATGACCCTGTGTGAAATGATTGCAATTTCCTCCTTGAGGGACTGAATCTGTATAAGCCTCTTTGAGCTGTGGTAGAATTTTCTCCACTAACTTGTGGTTCTGTGGACTCTGACTTTGGAGAGGAGCAGGTGCTGGGTGGAGAGAGGGATGCATCACACCTGTGCACCGCCTTTGAAAGAGTTCAGGGCTGGAATTTAGACTCTTACAATGAAGGGGTACCCCCATGGCCTCATTTGGGAGGCATCTACAGGAGGTTTGGCTTTGTTTTCTGGGCATCATTGAAGGTAGTCTTCTTTCATGAGAGCCTTTGATCTCTATCCTTCTGCTGCATCCCTGTCTTCAAATCAAATGCTATTACCTAGCCCCAGCAACACACTATCACTTGTTTAGTTACTATTTTTATTCTATGTGGGAAAATGGTGAGGTCTGTTAAGTTAAAGACTGTCCAGAGCTCTGATATGGAAGGAAGACTCTAAGGAATTTTCAGGGTGCTGAGATGTGGGGGTGTTAGCTCTAGTTCAGGTGCAGGGCAGTTAAGTATGTCCATATAAACCATACTGAAGAACTTCTACATTCAATTTAAAGTCACACACAAACACACACACACACACACACACACACACACACACACACACACACACACGTGAGTGCTTGCACAACCACAAAACATCAGGATCTTGTTCTTAGCTAGTTCCATAAAGGATTGATCTGGAAGGTTTTAATTACTGCCATGAGACAATGTGGTGTGATCTGTGGTTAGGACAGCCTGGAAGGTTTAGGAGGTTCTGGATCAACAATTCTGACTTGAAGCTTGGGCACCTGCGCTTGGTACCAGGTGTGTAAAGACTGTGGTAGGTGACACACTACAGGTGTGAAACCAGAACTGTGTGTCCTGGAAAGATGTCAGCTCTTCTGTCATCACAGGGCCTAGGCTAAATCCCCACTTTGCTCTTTATTGCTCATGTCACAAGAACATACTGCTAAGTTCTCTGGGCCTCTCTTTTCTGCACATTTACTTGAGATGCCAGTCACGGAACTGTATCATCCCGTGACCTTAGAGAATTAGAGATTAAATATGCAAAGCTATTTCTCAGGAACGGCTTTTCACTTGTCAGAATTCAGTTCATGGCTCATTAGAACCTATAACCAGCACTAATGGTGACACATATTTCATTTGTCACTTTTTTTTTAATCTTTACCGCCACAAGGTAGGCCCCATAGTGTACTTTGAGAATGAGGATATGGGCAGGAAGGAGGAGACCAACCCTAAGATTATTTTGGTGTTCTGACAGGACCATGTTAAGAAGCAAAGGTGCTGGTGGGTACTTAGGCCAGGCCAGCCACACGTTACCTCCTAGTGATTTTGTCATCAAGGAAGCAGGCTCTGGGGGAGGTAAGAGTGCCGTGGAGGAGGCACGGTCCTCAGGAGAGCCACCTTCCAGTTTTGCTGTGTCACCTCCATGGCTCAGATGACACAGAGGACAGTTTTCTGGGATTAATTTCTATCTGTGACATAAGAACAAACCCATCACAAGGATTTCTAAGATTAGATGTGAGAATGAAAGTCAGTGCTTAGCATAGCACATGCCATTTAGTAAGCCCTTAAAGACAGGAAGCTCTCTTTCTGATTTTAATGTTCTATATTTCCCAAAGCTGTCAACCTGGGACTCCTCCTCTCCTCTCCTCCCCTCCCTTCTTTTCCTTCCTGCCCTCCTCTCCCCCTTGCCTCATCTCTCCTCCCTGCCCCTCCCTTCCCCTTCTCTTCTCTTTCTCCTCTTTCTCTTTCTCTTTTCTCTCTTTCTCTCTTTCTCTCTTTCTCTCTTTCTCTCTTTTTTCTCTTTTTTCTCTTTCTCTCTTTCTCTCTTTCTCTCTTTCTCTCTTTCTCTCTTTCTCTCTTTCTCTCTTTCTCTCTTTCTCTCTTTCTCTTTCTCTTTCTCTCTTTCTCTCTTTCTCTCTTTCTCTCTTTCTTTCTCTTTCTCTTTCTCTTTCTCTTTCTCTTTCTCTTCTCTTCTCCTTTTCTCTTCTCTTTCTTCTCTTTTCTTCTCTCCTTACTACCCTCCACTGTGTGGAACAAACTCTGAATTATCTAAGTTAACTGTCACACTGAAGATGAGCTACATTTTTAGAGCATGCCTTTGCTAACTGTGGGATGTTTGGAATTCCTGTGATGTTAGTATTTCTTCTCATTATCTCACATTGACAGAATTTTCTTGCCTTTGTCTCTGTAGGACTGGGGTTGAACCCGAGTGCCACACACAGCACTCTGCCACCAGGTGACAACTCCAGTGCAGAAGGCTCTTCCTTTTTGTTGGGTAGGGGTTAGGCAGTAATGGAACAAAACAGGCTTTGGAAATTTAAAATACAATTTCTTGTGTCCAGTTATCTTTGTCTCATCTAGAGAGAGTTAATAGAATTATTAATGGCAGTCACAACTCTCACATAGGGTGGGCTGGAGAACCATTAGAACATTGGGCTCTTTACAAAATCATCTAAATTAACCAGGTGAGATCTGACCTTTCTATTTTCAGGCATTTTTAATTCTAAGTTAGTATTTTTATGCTAAATCTTTTTATTTAGTCATTCCAAAATGTATATATCATTTTTATTCAATTATAGTAGTCTACATACAAGCATGTGCACCTGGAGAGTATTCAAAGTTGGTATTTTTTCAGTTCATTTTAAAAAAGCATGTTAGGTATTGTCTCTTCTATGAACTGCTGAGCAGTGATAGTCATAAAAGACCTCGGTAAAGTATTTCTTAAAATGTTGTTTTCCAGTGTCTTAAATCAAGCTGTGCTGTGTGAGCTGAAATCATGGCTGTGAGTGCTGCCTGCAATCATCCTCTGTATTTCAAAGTTCATTAGCATCAGAGACACTTGAGAGCTTACTGAGTCATTTCTGTTTTTCCAGGGACACTTGCATAGCATCCAATGTAGCATGCCAAATGACAGGGTTAGCTTATAAAAACACAGCATAATGCTGTATGTGGGCCCATTCCTTTAATCCCAGTGTTTGGGAGGCAGAGGAGGTTCTCTGAGAGTTCAAAGACAACTTAGTCTATATAGCAGGTTCCAGGCCAGACAGGTCTACATAGTAAGATCCTATCCCATAAAGAAAAAGAATTTCAAAAAATATGAAAGAATTAGGAGCTATACATAGGAAGAAGAGTCTTTTCTGGTTCTCTGTAGCCAATAGATTAAAAAGTTCTGTGACAGTTGCCTCTCTCTGAGAGCAGGGAAACAGGAATCCGGAGGCAGCGGTTACATATACCACAGAAGGAGAAGGAAGCGATATTTGAGTTTTGATGGACAGAACAGATACCTTCTCCACCATAATCCTAGAGAGGCAAACTTTGCACCATGTGTATGCAGTGCCCGCAGAAGCCAGGAGAGGGAAGTGAGTCCCATGGAACTGGAACTATGCGTGGATGGTGAGAGCCAGGTCCTCTGCAAGATCAGAAAGTGCTCTTAACCACTGACCCATCTCTCCAGGTCCCCTCTGACGCTTTCTTAGTTGAAGACTTGGTGAGAGTAACACTATTTCAAGAGTGGCATGTGTTACACATTTCCTCAAATGGATTTTCAAAAAAAAAATACAATAGTACATTTATTGTCCCTATATTTCCTCTATAAGTTGAGATTTAAGGTCTTTGTAATCAACATTCTCTTCTCTTTTGGCAATAGATACTCAACCTGTGTTTGTTGAGTGGAGAAGTTCAGGGCATTCCATGGGGTTTAGGTTTGGGATCTCAGCACCGCAAATCCCATTCCTTCTTGTAATTCCTCATTAACCCTTCACTCATGTCTTTCACTTGGGACAAGCTGACCTACGGTGTGCACTGACTATGTGATTTCCTGTTCCTTCTAGATTCACTTGACCCTGAGTCTGCACATATCCACTGGTTCCCATCTTCTGCTATATATCCAAGAATGCAGACAAGAAGTGGACATTCCCCAACTACCACTGCAGCAGAGGGGCAAGGACGAACCTTCCAGATGGTGGAGCAACTGGCCACAAAAATGATGGAAAAGTGGCCTCTTCCCAGAGAGTCCAGCCAGTGACCAGGTAAGGGACATCTTCCTACTCCACTTTGTGATCTCCTCAAGGAGCCTTCTCAGTTCCTACTGAGCGTATTTCTTAACAGACACAGCCCGGTCTCCTGCCTGCTGCTTTGAATCACTTCCTTTGTTTAATTTTCTTACTTCTTAAAATGGTAGTTACCTTGCCTCTGCCCTACTGCTTGCTGTATGTGAAGTGTGAGTTTTAAGACAGGAGAACCCAAAAGCTGTTGTCTTTCCACTTGGTAGATGGAATTGTCTATTCCCCAGCAATGTGGACTCTGATTTGAGAATGGCATGAATGAATTTTGTGATCTAAAGTGAAGATGGTGGGGGTTTCCTCATGGGCACCTGCCTGTGTATTTCTCAGCCATGGGGTGTGGCCCAGTGGCAGCGTTACAGAGTGCGTGGACAGGGGTTAGGGGCACTACTTCCTGTCTAGGCCAGAAGTCTTTCTATAGAATCACTCCTGTCTTTGTCCCCATTGCTAGCTGGCTAGTGCCACCCATGAAGACATCACTGGCTTGAGGGCAATCTATAAAAGATGGCAACCACTCCATCAATCACCTTGGATCCTAAATGGCTAGTGCTTTCAGGGAGGGCAGGGGTTATCTGTTTCAGCACATGCCTGTAATCCACATGGGCTAGAGAGGCAATATCTAGGCTAAGCTGCCCGTGCAGATGTGGAGATGCATCATCATGGGTTTGTGAAATCCCGTGGAGTGCTGGAATCCCCGCCCTTGGGAGGCTGAGTGGGTAGCTTCTGTGCCTGAGGCCAGTTGAAGCTACATAGCAATACCCCCCATCTCAAACACAACAATAAAAGAAACTTTTCTCTCTCACAAAAGCCATGGTGAACTGATAGAGAATGTGGGGATGTATGTGTGAAACTGGTTTAGGCAATCCATGATTTATTTGGCTTTAGGAATAATGGACAGAAGAGTTGTCTGGGTTAAAGAACTCAGAGGTCATTGATGATATCTTTATGTTACACAACACGATATTATTACATGCATCAGCATCTCATTTCAATCCTCATAGACCCCTGTGACATGACTTTTGTTTTTGGATACATTGTGTAAACATGGTGTGGGCGGGTTAGGCAACTGTGGCGAGCTCTTCATGCTGGGTTGTTTCTCTGGTGTGGGAAGGAATGGGTAGGGCTGGGTCTGGTGCTTTTCCTACTGTCCTATGCTATTCCCTGTGCAAAGTCAAGAATAGTGTGACCAGTTACTGAATAGTTACATTTCCAAAACCATCAGTTGTCCAGACAATAGCTGTGAGACAAGAAGACATTAAAAAGGAATACTGCCACAACGATTCGTGACAGCAAGAAAGAGCTAAGCTTGAGCAATGGTGTTCAGAGTTTGCTCAGGGCCATCGACATCAAACATCGCCCTCTACTGACCCTACTTCTGCCAGCAGGTCTAACCTTCACTGTTTACACAGCCTCTCAAATTCCACAATGGGAGAACAGGTACCCAAAACAGGAACAGTGGGGGCATGTCATGTTCAAACCATTATGAAGACAGTTTCCTTTCCTGCCCAATTATAACTGAAGCACCTCTGCCCTCCTTGGGGAAAACACAGGTGACACTATTGTGTCTATCTTCTTCTGTCCCCTGTGTGCTCTGGTGTGTAGTTGGGAGTTTGTCCAGTTTCTCTTACAGCTGCTTTGATAAAATGCTGCCCCCACCCCACACCAAACAGCTTGAGGGTGAAAGATTTTACTTTAGCTCACAGTTATAAGTACAGTCCACCATAGCAAGGTAGTCAAGGCAGCAGGGGCTAGCTTGAAGGAACTGGTCACATTGTATTCACAACCCAGGAGGCTGCTATAAATTCTTGCCACTTTTTTTTTTTTAATACAATCTAGGATCCCAACCCAGTAAATGGTGCCACGCATGACAGGGAGGCCTTCCCATTTCAAATAACCTAATTAAGATAATCCCCCACAGGCATGCTAGACCGACCTAAATAACCGCTCGAAGATGTGCCTGCAGGCTTGTCTCCTGGAGACTCTAGGCCCTGTCAAGATGACAGTTAACACTAACCTTGAAGAGCTGTAAGGAGACTTGCACACAGTCACTCCGACACCCAGCCTTACCAGTCCCGCAGGCCCTCCCATGAGACATACCTTACTGTTGAGGATCTGGAAAACCCTCTCCTGCAGCGTTTGTCCAGACTTGGGTCTCACAAGGATGTAAATGACTTTCAGGTGGGGGCTGGTACGGAACAACTTCTCCATCAGCACCTTCCCCAGGAAGCCCGTGGCCCCTGTGATGAGGACAGACTTGTTGCTGTAGAACGCCGCGATCATGGACATGATTCCTCCGTTTTTCTAGTATGGTTCCGGGAAGAGGGTCCTGAAAAAAACAAAACAAAACAACAACAACAAAAAAACCAAGTTACAGTCTCAGAAGTTTTGAAATTCTCAACCACTTAAGGGGGTTTCAGGAATTTTGAGTGGAGGAAAAATTGTCAGAGCCGCTGGCTTCTCGAAAGCAAGACACATCCTAATCAGTATTCCTGAACCTGCTCTGTGTCCTAGGCTTGATCTTAGTGACCCCAGGGAAAAGATGAGTGTGACATAGCTCTCAGTCTAATGGAAGACACAGATACAATGAGAGTCCGTTAAAGATACCATGGTGACTGAAAAAACATGACCACAGACCAGCATTCTGGAATGGCAGGCACTAGGACTTATGTGTGGTGACGTCCACAGCGGTAGTGTTGGAAGGTGGTGACTTTAAGTTGAGGCAGGCAAGGCCTCGGATAAGGGTATTTTAGGCCTTAGAAACCAGGGTTCACACCGCTATCAAATGTTTATTAAGTTACAATGTATAATTAATACTTCAAATTTATCTAGCAACCATGTTGGGGCAAATGGCATAGTCCCACCTGGTGTTCCTGCTCCTGTCTCCCTGTCATTTCTAAGTATATATGCTTTTCTCTTCCTTGGGATGAAAATGGGTGGCTGTCACTTTCTTCCTGCATATGCCACTCTGGGGGCTCAGTCATTATACACAACAAAGAGGGGTTTTATAAGAGAAGCCCAAAGTCATTGGCTTTGGGGTACCCAGAAGAAGCAACAGGCACAGCAGCTGCCTTGGCCATTTGGGATTGCTATTTGCAGGAGGGTAGGAAAAGAGCTGACAAGTTATTTGAGGACCAGAAGTGGCCCAGGATCCTGTGGCTGCTGCTGAGAAGACCTCTTGTAGATTGTAAAAGAGCAATCTTCAATCTTGTTCTCTTCAATCCCAAGTGGGAGACTGACAATAGCCCAGAGAGCTCTCTCTCTGTGTGTGTGTGTGTGTGTGTGTGTGTGTGTGTGTGTGTGTGTGTGTGTGTGTGTGTACCTGGTACCCTCAGAGGCCAGAGAGAACATTGGATCTGCTGGAACCATAGTTACAGACAATTGTGAACAGCCATGTGGGTGCCTGGGAATTGAACCCGAGTCCTCTATAAGAGCAGCCAGTGCTCTTAACCACTGAGCCATCTCTCCAGCCCTCATTTCAGTACAGTTGATTAAGTACGTATGTAAGCCTATCTATCTTTGAGGTGTGACCACAGTTCAAGGCATCAGTGTTTCTAAGATAAAGTCAAACATGGCATCCAGAAATCCAAACACATGTAAATACTGGTGTTTCTCTTTCCACTGGGAGATTTGTAAAGGGAGAGATGTTACAAAGGAAGAATCAACCAGTTAACCCAATGAGAATGGGAAGCCAACTGAATCAGTAGTAAACCAGCATAACTTTAAAAAATTTTTTTTAAAGATTTTTTTCTATTTTTATTTATTATGTATACAGTGTTCTGTCTGCATGTATGCCTGCAGGATGGAAGAGGGCATCTCATTACAGATGGTTGTGAGCCACCATGTGGTTGCTGGGAATTGAACTCAGGACCCCTGGAAGAGTAGTCAATGCTCTTAACCTCTGAGCCATCTCTCCAGCACCCCCAGCATAACTTTCATACTTTGCTTAGAATGAAAATCTTTTATAGACAGATAGAACTTTCCATTCATATTCCAAGTTATCAACATGATCAACGAGGCACTCAAAAGTTTTGCCCTCTAGAATTACACCACAAGGAGCTGCAGCTGTCCACCTTGGGGCAGTGCCGGCGTACCGTGCAGAAGCATCTGCAACCAGGCCAGACTCATTGAAAACCTCCCACGATGCCATAGGCTCCTGCTTTGGAGAAAGAGGGCAGGATGGTGGGAATAGCATCATGGGAATCTGAGCTACTTTCTTTTGTAACTTGTATCTACAGGGGCTGCCCAAGCCCATCCACACCTCACTAGTTCAGTGTGAAAGCCAGGAGCTGCATAATCCCTGTTCACAGCCTATTGGCTCAAGCAATGCTCAGAAATGAGTGTTAAGAATGTGCTAAGATAACGATCCAGACTTATTCTATTCTATCACAGCCCAGAAAGAGACCATGAACCATTTCTTAAAGGGATGGTATCCTAAATCTCTGTCTGTCTGTCTGTCTGTCTGTCTGTCTGTCTGTCTGTCTGTCCCTCTCATCTCTCTCTTCTCCTCTCTTCTCTCTTTTCCCCCACCCTTTGGTGTGCAAGTATGCTTACACATGTATGTGGAAGCCAGAGCACCTTGGATCTTATTCCTCAGGTGTCATCCATCTTGTATTTTGGCTTTTTTTTTTTTTTTTTTTGAGACAGGACCTTTCCAGGGCTTGGAACTTGCCAAGTAAACAAGGCTTGCTGGCCACCCAACCTCAGGGATCCACCTGTCTCTGCTTCCCTAGTACAAGGATTATGGCTTTACAGGGATTCTGGATCTTTATGTTTGTGTGACAAGGGTTTCCTGCTTGAGCCATCTCCTTAACTCTTGCACCTAAACCTTTAGGGGCCTCTATTGTGAATCATCTACTGTGGCCTTCCAGGGCAGCCGCTGATCATTCATGCACATTGGATCTGCTGGGTATTAGACCCAAGTGGCAGAACGGCGTGTGCAGAGCCCGAACCTGTTGTACAGCTCCCTCTTGTTCTGGGCCCCCCTCAAAGCCAGGTACTCTGGAGATCGTTGGATGAATGGGCTATAGTGACACATCTAAATGAGGACTGTGTGGCCTAACATCTAAAGAGGCCCACAGAATAGCGCACTTCTAATTTTGGTTTTAGGCTGGGTCAGATGTAATAACTTATGTTACCTTCAATGGAATGTCTTTACCGGCCTCAAACAGCTGTGTGCCTGGAGACTTCACTGGCCAAGAACACTCTGAATTTTTGTCAATTTGCTTGCTCTCCCACTGCAGATGTCCCTAGGTTTTGCCATGCTTTGCTCACAAGATCCTCTCAGCGTAGTGCCACAACATAATGGTGTGGTGTCTTTTGTTTATGATCTAACAAATAAAGCTTGCCTGAAGATCAGAGTGCAAATCTAGTCATACTAGTTAGCCTTAGAATCCAGGCAGTGGTGGCACACACCTTTAATCCCAGCACTTGGGAGACAGAGGCAGAGAGATCTCTTTAAGTTCAAGGACACTATAGGCTACACAAAATTGATCCAGTCTAAAAGAGAAACAGAGCTCACACAAAGGTGATCCCGGCACTTGGAGTGACAAGCCCTTAATACCGGCGCTAAGGAGGTGGAGACAGGAAGGGATACAGCTGGGTGGACAGAGAGAGAAATATAAGGCTGAAGGAAATAGGAGCTTAGAGCAGTCTGAGCAGCAGTGAATCTGAAGCAGTCTGAGGAGGCAGTCTGAGGAAAGGATCGTCCCTTTGGTCTGAGCATTGATAGAGGTAAGAACTCTCTAATGGCTGGCCACTCTGCTTCTGTGATCTTCAGGCAAGCTTTATTTGTTAGATCATAAACAAAATACCACCACATAATGGTGTAGAGTGACAGCTTGTGGAAAGGAAAGGCAGTCAAGGTTCAGGCTAATTAAATTTATCCCAGGGCTGGAGAGCTGATTTGCTCCTGTGGCAGGACGCTGAGGTGTATTGATGGTTGTCTAAGCTGAAATTAAACAGCCTACTACATAGTTATGAAGGGTGATGGAGACGGTGGCAGTGCACTGACCTGAGCATGTGGTAACTGAATTAGCTCGAGCAACATACACTAGCTGTATGTTGGATATCGAAGATATAGTTAGGGCCACTGCTTGGCTAGGTTGAAGACAATCAGCTGCCATTTTTCTAACACTGGACTCTGAAAGCTAAGTAGATAATTTGAATCTGGATGTGGTGGAAACTGTGAGCCTGCACCTTTGACATCCTTTATGGGAGCACTCACTTCCATAATCTGGGAGCACTCACTTCCATAATCTTTCCAGGAATATGATCTTGCTTTGGGGACATGTTTTGATGGATAGGGTAGTTCTAGTGGCTTCCACTGGACTTTGCCCACCATTATATACTCATTTCAAAGGTAGTGAGGCAAGATAAGCTTTCTGTCTGTTCTGGGGTGCATTAATTCCATTATGTAACAGTAACCCAGAAAATCACCACATGTTGGTCCTGGGAAAACCCTCACCCACTGTGAATAGGACCTGGCTAAAAGGCCAAACCACCTGATCTCATAACCCCCTCCTCTTCTCCCACCCCACCAGGGTAGTTTTTCATTTTAGGGCTGATGTCTGATATACTGAGTTTTCCTAGTAAAAAGCCTCACCTCATCAGCCTCATTGGGGGAAACTGGGAAAAAAGAAGTTCATAGGACAAATTCTTGGTGTTGTATTAGGGTTCTTCCTCTAGGAGACCCAGACTTCCCTTCATCCACAAATTGTTGCAGCCCTGTAAGTTAATTGAAGGGCTTTGGTGATCTGTTTTATGGTTGTAGCTAGATTTCTGTTCAGTTGTCCTAAAACTTTTCTGGTTATACAGATCCAGTAAAATTTAGTAGACATCCCTCCTAATTCACTTACAAGAGCATCATGGGGAGTGGGTAAAGATGTGACTTCGTGGTTTAGAACAAATGCTGCTTTTCCAGAGGACCTGAGTCACAACACCCACACTGAGCCAATATTGCCAGCTCTAGGGAGTCCCTCTCTGGTTCCCACCAGCAGCCACACACATGTAGCAGACATTCACACAAATATACACAGGTATAAATCAATAAAGATAAAAATAAATCTTTTTTTTTTTTTTTTTTTTTTTAAAGAGCGCCCTGGCTGTCTAGCCAGGTTCCTACAAGTCAGCCATTCTGGTAGCTGCTTTGACCTATTGCCAAGCCAACATTGTTGCCAGAATTGGGGTTACCACCAGCCTGTGACCCCAGTTCTGCCCTCACAGCAGGAGCCACCACAGGGCTCTTCAGGCAGGAAGTGGTTCCCTTTTCAGGCTTATTTCTGTGTCACAACTAAGTCCACATAATGTTTGTGTTACTTTCTGCAGACACATTTGCCATGTGAAGGATGACTCACACTTTTAGGGCTGAATTCTTGCTTGATGCTTGGTAGTCAAAGATAAAAATACACATTTTTATATTTATATTTATATTATAAAAATTATATTTATTTTATTTTATATGTATGTATATGGTTGCCTTATATATGCACCATTTGTATGTAGTGACATCAGATTCTCTGACCTAGAGTTACAGGTGGCTGTGAGCCTCTTGGTGGATGCTGGAAACTGAACCTGGGTCCAGTTAAGTGTTCCTAATTGCTGAGCGCTTTGTCTCTCCCCCCCCCTCCAGGAAGAAGGTTTTTTTTTTTATTTGATCAGGAACTGTTTTTCTATTTTTTTAAAGAATTGTTCATTATGGAAACAGATTTCATTTTTAGGCTGTCTCTGCTTAAGTCACAAAGTAAATTGAAGAAGAGATTTTTTTTTCCCCAGGAATTGGAAAAACTGATGTGCTAACTGGTCATTAACCAAATCTCCAGTCCTCATGATGAGACTCAAGTGTCCCTGCTAGTTTATCCACCACAAAGATTTAATAACCAAATAAAAAAATAGAAGGGATCATTCCAAGTGGTCTAAACAAGACAGAATGGTATCTTTCTTATTCTGGACACTGCATGTTGGGATGATAGTGCTGTCTTGACTATCTACTGAAGCACATGGAGAAGATTCTAGAATTTACACTTTTTTAATTTTTAGAGATTTAATTGTCTATATGTGCCTGTGTGTGTGTGCGCGTGTGTGTGCATGTGTGTGTGTGCACGTGTGTGTGTGCGTGCGTGCGTGCGTGCGTGCGTGCGTGCGTGCGTGCGTGCGTGTGTGTGTGTGTGCGCGTGTGTGCTCGCACACATATGTGTAGTGTTTTCAGAAGCCAAAAGAGGATATTAAGTCCCTGGTCCATACATCTGTGTCTTAGCCATTAGCCAGCCAACGCTGACTAATAAAACCAATTGCTAGGTGTGAAATCTTATAACAAACCTTGATTAAAAGGCTATTGATTTAGGTTTATGAACTCAGTCTACCAAAAAGAGTATCGATTTACGGAATGTCACTGGAAAGCTGCCAGACATAGTACTTGTCAAAAGGTCTTAGTGGTTCTGTCACAGTATGTAGGTTGTCAGAACTGGTAGGGACAACTGCTAGATACACATTTACTGTGTCCACCCCAGAGCAAAGACATAGCATTAGTCTCTTCATGTACTGATGGAGATCCCAAGACCTTGGCCACTGCCATGTGCCAACAGCTATTCTTGATCAACATGGGAAGTTGTATTTTTAAAAAGGCTACTACAAAGGTTAGTTGGTTGAATGCACAGGGATACCATTTGGTGAACTGGAAATCTGTATTTCTTAACATAAACTATTGATCATACCCGTGCTAATGAACTGACAATCTCCCAGAAAACATCAGAATAAATACAAGCATACTACTTGAAAATACAGAGTTAGTCAAAGCTAGTAATTTCTCTGTCAAAGTTCCCTCCATGGGACCCTGTTCCTTGTCAGAAAAGCGGCAAGCCGCAGTAGCGTTCATTCTTCCCTGAAAAGGCACAGTGAGTTCTATTGAGAAAATCAAGGAGGGCGTTAGACATTTGTCTTAAAGAGAAGGCACTTACAGGTCTGGGGACATTTCTTCCCCTTTGTATTAAGCTGCAGGTAGCGGCTTTAGAACAAGAGAAGGAAAGTACAAGTCTTGTGCAACAAAGTCAGTCAGTGAGAAGGGAGCCTATCAGAACTACATGGGGTAACTTCCAGAGGCTTATGATGTAACTGTCACACAGGGTAAATGGCCCACTCTTTTCCCTCCCGGATATGTTATTTGAGTGTCTATTAACTCTATTTTAGCTTTCTTTTATGATGACAGTTAAGATAAATAACGTGGTCACACTTTGCAGAGCAGTGAATGGAATCGTAAAATGCACACTTTCTGCATAGTTCCACAGACAGGGATAGAATCTTTTTATTATTTAATAATAAGGCCATCATTGGGGTATCTGACCCCTGCCACCTAGTGCTTGAGTCTTTGTTTCTGTGCTTATGTGCTGATACCATTTACTAGCAACCTTGTTTTATGCCCAGGGCAAGAGCCCATGTTTACTTAATTGATTAAAAAAATAAACAATTTGCTTTCTTTTTTATTTCTATTACCCCAACTCAAGTGATACTTGAAATATGGGGCTAAGATACCGGGCTGTCTTCTATGGTCTGTCTCCCACAGGGAAGAGTTCACATATTCTGAGGGGAAAATGGCACTATATATACATATATATATATATGTATATATATATATATCATAGTTTATATGTGTATAATATGGCACATATAACTATACAAAATATGAAAATGTTAATTGTAACTGCTCTGGTAGGAGGGAAGATATTATAAAGAGAGATGCTTGTGCCTCTCCTGTTGGCTATCAGATTACTAAAACAATGGTCCCCAGGAAATGGGAATATTGGCAGGAATCTTACCCTGAGAGAAGGATAAGCAGAGGCAGGAGTGTGGGTGCAGCCAGAGGAAGGCTTGCCTCCTAGGAAGGAACTCCACCCAGTGCTGACAACTTGTCAGACCATCTTGTGGGAAGACTGAAGCTGAGTTAGTGATGGATGAGTGATGGGAGGGACCACGCCCTGACCATGCTTAGTTCTGCATACCTCTTGTCCTCTGTTTAGATCCAAACCTCATGTCAGGACCCACAAATGGACTGGAGGGTATTACTGAACCTCTCTATGTTTTCTTCCAAGTGTGGCTTGACTGAATCCCCTTTCTCTGATTTTTCACTTCTACTTCTTTTTAACTTACCAAGTGAGGGGATATCTGAGCCTAGCTTGTTAGGGTTGCCAGTGCCCAAGTGTCGACCCTAACAGTTCTGGTACATAGCTGCAGAAAGGAAATTTTATGCCTGGTATGTCCTATGAAGAATCTGAGAAAGAAGTGATTGGAAATGCAGAAGTGTAATTAGGTGTTTGGTGTAAGTGGATAATAGTTAAGAAGTATGGTACGTAAACTAAGCATAGAGTGTGGGCATGAACAAAGGAAAAAAGCAAGGAATCCAAGGCTAGCCGAGTGGATGCCAGAAGACTGGAAAATTAAGTGCTCAAAGGGCGAGGTGTTTATGGGGTTAGGATTCCCTACAAGGCCAGAAGAGATTGTCAGAGCTCCTGGAATTAGTTATAGCTGGCTGGGAGCCAATCAGTATGGGTGCTAGAAACCAAACAGGTCCACTAGAAGAGCAGGCACACTGTCCACTATTGGGCTACCACTCCAGTCTGTGCTGGTCTTTCTAACCCCGAATGACTATATGAACCAACCAGCTTGAAATACATTTTTGTGATACCATTTTCATACTGAATATGGTTAGCATCTAATGTGAAATTCTGGTGCCATGTCATATGGAACTAGTAAGAGACACCTTCATTTTCCTACCTGTTCCCCGGGCAGGGCTATGCAACAACACTTCATGGCATGGTTGTTCCAGAACTCAATATTTCAGGGGTGAGGAAATGACCAAAAGCCATTCCTGGCTCTGACTGTGAAATGTCTAATAGAATAGGCAATCACTTGACTGTCTTTTTCTCAGTTCCACATGAGGAGCACTGATGAAAAGAAATGCAGGGTTGCCAAAGGATAGCATCTGACAAGCAAGGGGACCCCTGCTATCTTTACACTGGCTGCTTGAGTCAAGCTGGGAACTCCCTTCCTTCCTTCCTTCCTTCCTTCCTTCCTTCCTTCCTTCCTTCCTTCCTTCCTTCCTTCCTCCTCCCTCCCTCCCCCCTCCCTGGGTGTTGAGGGTAAACTATGGTCCAAGAGTTGGGTGAGATAACAGATACAACCAAAACCACAATGCCAAATAGCTCAGAGTAAGGTGCTTGGCATTGTGGGAGACTTCTAATTGTGAAGCTTCCCGAAACATCCTAGCAGATGACTTCAGAGGCCTCTTAGGATCCTCAGTTTCTTTTGGATTGGACAGTTCCTAGACACAAAGAGAACTAGATGGGAAATTTCAGTGTCCCTGAAGAAATTCAGCAGCGTTTTGCTTATGACAAGTATACTACCCCAACTGTGGCACTGCAGGAAAAATTTATGCTATAATCTAAGCATTCTACACACACACACACACACACACACACACACACACACACACACACACACACACACACACACACACACACACACTCCACCCAGGTCTGGGGATGGAACACAGAGCCTCCT
Organism: Cricetulus griseus; assembly: GCF_003668045.3. Lineage (NCBI taxonomy): Eukaryota > Metazoa > Chordata > Mammalia > Rodentia > Cricetidae > Cricetulus > Cricetulus griseus. The sequence goes on from NC_048601.1 coordinate 1,613,355, forward strand.
GCATGTTAGGCATGGGCCCTTCCACTAAACTATATCCTGACCTTTTCACCGTTAACTTTGAGATAGGGCCTCTCTAAGTTGCTCAGGCTAGACTTGAAGTCACTCTGTAGCCCACACAGTCCTTCTGCCTCAGCCTCCTGTAAACCACGTTCAGCTCCTCTAGCCATCCCTGGTCCAAACTCAGGCACTGACGTGAAAACACGCATCACTGGGCGGTTCTACACACTTGTGAGGACTATGCTTCTCTTGAGTGACAATGTAACTTTCAGGGTTACAAATAAACAGAATAGACAAATGGGAAAAGTCGGCCCACAACCTGCAGCAACACAATTGAGAAACCATCCCTGTATCTGCAACAGACAACCCAGGAAGCCAGACTGCTGTCGCTGGTGATAACCCAGGAAGAAAAACAATTTCTGGAATACTTGGCTGCCAATTAGTAACTGACAGCTCTTCCAGTGTTTGCCTCCCCTTCCAGATTAGCAGGAACCACAGAAGGCCCCCAGTAGCCCCAGACAAGCGCACAGGCCCGTGCTTCTGGCTTACCTGCCCCAGGGCCACAGCAGGGCTTTCTTTCTCTGGATTGCACTTGCCTGCTGCCTGATGCCTGCTTAGAGTCTGCTGAAAATGCAGTGATGGGCAGCATGTGGAAAGTTAGGGTACACAGACCCACACGGGGCAGAGGATTCACGTGCACACATGAGTTAGGAAGGTAAAATTCCTTGCGTGACATTGCTCAGAGGTCAAGAAGAGCTACTAGAATGACAAACTTTTAAGAACATGAAGTTTCTGTTTCAGGGACACCTGTGCTGCCGCAGTTACTGTGGATTAACCAGTTGCAGCTAAAGGTTCCAAATCCTCACCAGGAGGGAAATGCATGCACTGGGGTGGACGGCTAAGGTTCTGACGCCACATGTGAAGCCCATGCTGTCACACAGCTGCCACCTTCAGCTGCTGCAGCCTACTCTGGTTGATTCACTGGCTAATTCAGTGATTTCTCTAGAGAGAAGCTAGAAAATAAAATGGGGTGTTGGCTCAGGCTCTGCCACATACCCCAGGGCACTTAGTATACCCATCAGTCACTCCCTCTGGACAAGTTACACAAGGGGGAAAGGGAGCTGTTTGCTTGGCCAGTGTGTGCCTTTGTTTCTTATTTCATGTGCTGATACCAGAAGCAAAGGAGAAAGGTTTACATTTTGTACATCTTGTTGGAGAAGTATCTCAGAATACCACAGGAAAGGAAGCACTGAGATCATCATCAGGCTACCATAAAAATGGCAATCATCTCCAGTTGTGAAAAGAGAAGACATGAGGGAACTGATCTGGGAAAACAAGAGAGGCAGGAATTGTTGACTCCCAGAATCCGAGTAATATATATTTAAAATTTCCAAAAGTTATTCCCATTTCTTTCTGAGAAAGTCTTTGTAGCTCTCTCTCCAATATAAAACAAAAATTCTAGTTGCAGCTACACAGCACAGAACACTCACACGGCAGGGACATGCTCAGTGCAGGGTGTCACATGTGTGCATGATAGACTAGGCACGCACTTGGTGACAAAGGGCTCCTATATGGGAAAAAGACCCATCCAGTATGGAATTCCCCCACACACTCAAAGAAATAGAACTCTATATTAATTTGTAACTGGCCCTCAATAGTGCTTAAGAGGGTCTGGCCTTAAGCTCATCTTCTAGAGCTTATATTGGGTGAGAATCTTACGTATGCTTTTATATGGACACAGTCTTCAGGTTCTCACCCAAGTTCATTTTCTGTGCAATTAAGCGAATTCTAAGATGTAGAGGAAACTGTGGTCTCAGTTATCTTAAGTAAATAACTTGCTCTCAAAGCAGCTGACAAAGGTTCACTTCTGATAGGAGGAAGCAGCTCCAGGGATTGAACTTACAAAAAAAGTGAACTTAAGTAACCAAGATCTAATTAAGTCAGAAGTGTAACTCTAGTTCTTTATCTTTCTACATTATCCAGGCAAAACCTGTCAGTAAGCTACCCACCTTAAAGCTATGTCTGAATAACAATTGAGGTAGAGCCCTGAGCTTAGTTTTCTTCTTCAGTCGTCTGTACAGTGGGCCTGGACATGCAAGAAGTGTAGACACACACACTTCACTGTGAAGTCAGAACTAGACTTTTGAGTAGACAGTGGGCAAAAAGGCAAACCAAGTTGAAGTCATATAGGAGCAGAAGCTCTGGGGTAGGCGAGATTGCACAGTTGGTGACTTGCAGATAACAGCCACAGACCACATCACAAAAAAAAAAAAAAAAAAGAAAAAAAAATGACAGAAGGAATTTGGAAAATTTTTTTGCCCCAAAGATCGTTTGAAGAGACAAAATGTTTCGCCAGCTGAAAGCAGTATGTAGGGGAAATGTGTGTATAAACATTACGTGGTAAATGTTTATGATTTTTGTGTATCAGTTAGAGACTGAAATAATTAGCTGGAGGTGGCTCAGTGTGTCATGCACTTGCCCTGTAAGCGAGAGGACCTGAGCCCAGATCTTAAGCATCTGTGTAAAATGCCAGGCACAGAGATGTACATCTGTAAACTCAGGACTGGAGGCAGGAAAGGAAGTGCTCTCTACAGTTTGTAGGCCAGCCAGTTCAATGTATGAGCAAGCTCCAGGTTCAGTGTACAGTGACACATTTTTATTTATGATTTATTAAAGCTTGGCCAAGGATTCAGAAAAGCAAAGTTAGCCTCATGCTATAGAGATCAGGCAGTGGTGACGCACACCTTTAATCCCAGCAGCCAGAAGCTAGGAGGTAGTGGTACACACTTTTAATCCTAGGACACAGGATTTAAGAGATAGAGGGATCTCTGTGAGTTCAAGGCCACCCAGATCTACACAAGAGTGAATCAGTCTAAAAGAGAATTATAGCTCACACCTTTAATCCCAACATTAGGGAAGTATATAAGACAGGAGCAAGGTCTCAGAGAGGCATTCACTCTCCAGCCACACTGATGATAGGAGTATTCATTCTCCAGCCACATTGAGGTTATAGTCTGAGGCTTGGTGAAGAACTCATGTGTGGATCAGCCCTTTCTTTCAGCCTGAGCTAGAGGTGAGAGCTAGTGGCCAGCTGCCTTGCTTTTCTGATCTTCAGCTTGAAGCATGGATCCCAATATCAGTCTCTGGATCATTTATTTATTCGTGTTACATCAGTGAGACACCTTTTTAAAAAAATGGTGAAGAGTGACTAGGAACATAGCTGATGTCAGTCTCCAGTCTTCACATTAAGCATGCACTCACATGTACCAACACACAGACATGCCACACACATAAACGTGTGTGTACACCACATACACAGTTAAATAATTTCAGTGACATTTCTAGAACATTAAATATTTTAGATTCATGATGATAATCTAGTTACCATTTAAAAAATATGTGTATGAGTGTTCTGCCTGCATGTATGTAATTGTACCGTATGTGTGCAATGGCTTCAGAAGCCGGAGAGGGCACCAGATCTCCTGGAACTGGAGTTAGTTTTGAGCCACTGCTCTTAACCACTGCTGAGCCATCTCTCCAGTCCTGTTACCTTTCTAACAGTGCAAGGTTAATAAACATCATAACTAGCTTCACCCCAGAGGAGCCAAAGGTACCCGAAGGTGAGGGAAGAAGCCATCTCTAAGGGACAGGCTATGCCTATGGGAAAACCTGGTGGTGGATAAAGTGGCTATACACAGAAGAGAAAATTTTAATTGAAATACTCCCTGTTCTGCAGTGTACACACACTGTCACCTCACACCTTCCAGAATACATTTCTGTCTGTGGGGCTCTTGGGAAACAGTTAGGGCCTGTCAAGGCAGCAGAATTCAGAGGGAGAGGACACCCCCAGAATCCTCGGAAATGTGGAGAAACTCTTGGCAGGACATATGAAGTGGCTCTGGCCTGTGTTGTGTGGGTTTTAGAGGACCACATCCAAACTTGCTATGCTGCTGAAACTCGTGTCTCGCCAGACAAGAGGTGCCGCCTGCCTCAGTTTCCTTTCCTGCTCCAATGATAAACTCCATAAGCTCCAACAAAAGCAACTTAAGGGGGAAGAGGTCTACTTCTGCTCCCCATTCTGGGCTACACTTACCAAAGCCGGGATTCACAGCAGTAGGAACTTGAGTGAGTCGGTCATATAGTGTTCATAACCAGGACAAAGAGGGTTGCATGGGGCACAGGGTGGGAAAAGGGGAGGGAGAAGAACTAGGGCTAGTACATAAAATGAAAAAAATTAAATGAAAAATTTGTTTTGCCAAAAAAAAAAAACCAAACCAAAACAAATCGATTGTGATGATATTTTGTTTGTGCTTTAACAAATAAAGCTTGCCTGCAGATTAGAGGGCAGAACTAGCCACTAGTTAGCCATAGAAGCCAGGCAGTGGTGGCACACACCCTTAATCCCAGCATTTAGGAGGCAGAGGCAGAGAGGCAGAGGGATCTCTGTGAGTTAAAGGCCAGCCTGGTCTACATGAGATTATAGTCTAAAAGAGAAGCAGAGCCAGGTGGTGGTGGCTCATACCTTTAATCCCAGCACTAGGGAGGTGGAGATAGGAGTGATATGGCTGAGCAGAGAGAGGAATATAAAGCGGGAGGAAACAGGAACTCATGGCATTTAGTCTGAGGATTTGTAGGAACAGGATTGCCCCCTTTTGGTCTGAGGATTCAGTAGAGGTAAGAGGTCTCTCTTGTGGCTGGCTCCTTTACTTCTCTGACCTATCAGCATTTACCCCAATATCTGACTCTGTGTTTTTATTATTAAGACCAATTAGAACTTGTGTTACATTGACTAAAGCAAAAATAAATAAATAAATAAATAAATAAATAAATAAAATGGGGATGCATGCAAACGAGCTCAAGCTCTGCTGGCTTTGTCACCCTTTAATGGTCTGGTGTCTCCTGCCTAGGGAGAGGTGCCACCCATAACCAAGGCTGTGAACATCAACTAAGGTAATCAAGATACTATCTCCCAGGCATGTCCAGGGGCCTGTTCTCCCTGGTGATTCTCCCTTCTGCCAAGTTGACAACAGTGAGCTCAGTATGACATAAAAACACATCATTTTAAACTGCTATGAAGACATTCTTAAGGGAAGTCTTATGATGGACATACAGCACTTTGGGTGCAGCCTGGAGTCACTGTGTCAATTCATGGCAAGCTTCACCTTGCTACTGCTTTTGTGTCAGCACAAATGCCAACCCACCAAAAAGGCAGGTAACACATCGCCGCTTCTATGAAAGCAGTCTTTACCCTTCACACTTCATATTTGAAGGTAGTGTCTCAATGGCTTCCCCACTTAGTTTGGGGCAAATTTGGTGGCTATCATTTGCTGAGACAAGATCTCTGGCAGTCCAGGCTGGCCTTAAACTCACTCTGCAGCTCAGTTGATGCCGAGCTTCTGGTCTTCCTGCCTCCACCGGTAGTCTGTTGGGATCGTAGGTGTGCACCACTACAGTCAGTTTAGATCATCCAAAGGATCCAGTCCAAGGATCCCAAGCAAACCCAGCTGGCACTCTACAAACTGAGCTGCCCTCAGCTCCCCCAAGGTGCACTTAACAGTTCTTCTCTTTTGTGTTTAGAGCTCTTTAGGTGTTCTCAAACACAAAGGAATGTTGATTGCATTTGTAAGCACAGAAGTCCTTACCTTTGTGGTGTTAGGTGCACTAAAACAAGGCAGCCAAGAGGTTTCTATACATGCTAGGCTGGGCTACTATCAGAGAAGTTCATGGCCAACCTACCTAGCTTTGACTAAAGGTTACAGTCTGACTTCAGTTTGATATGGCTGGCATCCTCTTGCTTAATTGTCTTGGAATTTTAGGCATTTCCTATTTGAAGTTCCCAAACCAGACACTAAAACCCAAGTTACCAACAGGACCAGAATCCCTGCTTTTCTTACCAATGTCCCAGTCATCTGGCTCAGGATATACTTCAGTGCTTCAAGGAATTGAGGGCAGTTTTCTTTTTTTTTAATGTTATACAACATTACTGTCACAAAGCAGATCTGTCCTACTAGTCCATGCCCTTGGCTAGAAGCTGGATTCCCCCAAGGAAGGCCTCTTCCTTTTTACACAGCCCAGAATTTACTTCACTTTTTGGAGAAACAGTGTTATTAGCCAGTGGTACTTTTTCACCTGACAAGAAATGTTGCAATTGCTTCATTTGCTTCCTCACACTCGCATATGTCCCCAGAGGCCCTCCAAAGCACAATGCTTCCTAGACAGGGTGCTCCCAAAATGCTAATGGGTGTTAGAAGCTCTGGAGTGGTCTTCGGGTTCATTTCAGGAGAAAAGAAGCCAACTACTGGAAAATGCACACTTCCTATTGGTTTATCTTCTTGCTACAACAGCTCAGTAATAGCTTTCAAGTGAAGAAACTGTGAGAAAATACCAAGAGATCTATAAGAGTACCCTTCCAGAATGCAGAGTGCTGCAACTGTGTATCCCCAGTGTATCCCAATGGACATACAATAGAACTTTTCTAACCAGCCCTTTAAAGCTCCAGCATTGTTTGCAATGTGGCTGTGACTTAGAGTCTTTGTTTCCATCCTGTTCCTGTTGTCTGGCTTCCCTGGAAGCATCTTTCCCAGGTCTTGCTGACTGTGGCTCACGGCATTCATTTGAGAGGCAATTATGGAAGTCCATTACACAGCAGGCACAGGACAGCGAGACTGAGGGGAGGGTGACTGATTTCTGCCATGTAAGGTGGAAACAAAGGCTGCTGTGAGGACCAACTGAGGCGATACAAGCACAACACTCAGAAAAATGCTGGCAGCTGACAGCTTGTGTGAGGGTTGTTGTTACTGCTACCCTCACTTCAGTGGAATCATATACTCAACTTACGGCTTTGAAAATATACAAATATGTCAAGAGCGACCGATACACAAGACAACTCACTGGGAGAGATGGTGAATAACTATAGTGCATAAACGGGGCTGTCCAGACACTGTTGGGGGTGCATGCCATGGAGGAGTCCCCCCCAAAATAGTGCTGAACTGTGTTTGGAAGAGTAAGAAGGCAGTAACAGCTGTGATCATGGGCCACGTCATGGAGAAATGAACTCCTTTGGAGGCTAAGTGTGCCCTTGAACAAGGCAATAAGGTAAGCATGTGTGAAATTTAGAAAGTTGGTTAAGTTATAGATAGCGAAAAGAGTGGGTCAGACAGGTCAAAAATGGAGGCAGCGACTATAGAGGAGAACCCGGCCCTCACAGAGCAGAGGGGCAGGAAAGTGTGGTGTGGGAGTGGGAAAGGGAGGTCTCCTCCCTCCTCCACAGCTGGGCAAGCAGGTGAGTAGTCCAGAGGAGACTGGCTGCTTTCTGTCTGAGGAACTTGGATTTAAAGAAAAACAAAGGTTGGGGTGCAGTTCAGTTGGCAAAGCCATGATCCCCAACAACACATGAACCTGATGTGGTGCTAACGCTGGGATTGTAATCACTACACTCAGGAAGCAGAGGCAGGAGGATCACAGTGAGTTCAAAGCCCACCTGGTCTACACGGTGAGTTCAGATCAGTCAGAGCTACAGAGTGAGACCTGTTGAGATAGAGATGAGAGAGAGAGAGAGAGAGAGAGCAAGCGAGATATCCAAATCTCACCTCCTGGGTTTTTGTATGAATCAAATAAATTCTAGACTCATTCTGGAAACTCATACCTTGTCTTATTTTTTTTCCTCTTCATCAAAAGGATCAAAAAGCAAATTTCATAGTTCATGACGACTGGAGAGTGTTTGAATTAGTCTGCCATGGTGAAATAAACCAAAGCTGGTTTACCACATGGGTTCTAGAACTTACTCTTTTATGGGATGGGAATGCTTTCAGGATCAGCCTGTAGCTGGAAGGATGAGCCAGCGGTTAAAGCCTGAGTTGTGCACACATGGTGACTAGACTATCTCCAAAAGCCCACATAAATGCTGGACAGCTCTGCTGGCCCATCTAATCCAAGCCTTGGAGGGTGGAAATGGGATCCCTGGGGCAAGCTTGTGGAGACAGACTAACTACATCACCCCAAACCTGGTGTAATCGTGAGACCTCGACTTAATGAAGTTGAGGTTGTACACACACACACACACACACACACACACACACACACACACACACACACACACCCTCCCCCACATGTTCCTACACACACTCACATACACACCTACACACACATGCACACACCTACACACACACACATACACATGTTCCTACATACACACACACTCATACATATACACTCACACAGACACACATATATCTACACACACACACACACACACACACACACACACACACACATGTTCCCCCACACACACATGCACTCACTCATACAGACACAGAGACACACACCTACACACACGTACCCCTACACATGTTCCTACGCACACACAGGAAGAAGGAAGGAAGGAAGGAAGGAAAAATAAAGCAAGCACTGTTGATCTATCCACAAAGAAAATCAAACTAACTACAGACAACATTAGAGTTCCTGTACACAGAGGGGGACAAAACCTTTCATAGTTTTGTGCATTTTCTGTGTCTGACATAAAGACTTTCTTTTTCGGTTTTCATTCTAGTATTGAATGCTGATAAGACATCTCCTCTGCAGGGAGATTAGTAACGGTTAAATGTATTACAAGCTGAATCATTGTAAAAATAATCATTTTTATAGTAGGTTTTCCATAGGAAGGTTTTGCCATTATAACACTTGAAACGATAACTTATTTGATATTAAAATCTTCAAAGTAAATGCAATGCTGAGAATTCTGTTTTCCAGAAGATTTTACCCCAGTATTTTAAGATTTAAAAATTCTTTTTATTCTGTTTGTTTCATGGAGAAGCAACACCAAATGAAACTCTTTTGCTGAGAAGGTAATGATTTATTTAATACATTTTATTATTACATGTGGCATATAGTAATACTAAATTTACTTACTAACAGCTGTAGTAATGTTCGAAAAAATACCTGCTTGAAGAATGGAAACGGGGTAAGTGGGAGAGCTGGTGGGATGGCTCAGTGGTCAAGGCCTTCTGTTGCCTCAGAAGCCTGGAACCCTGAGAACCAACTCTACAGAGTTGTCCTCTGCTACCTCTGTATGACACACACAGAGACATACATGTACTAAAGATTTTTTTTTTAAAGAAGCTTATTTTCAACTTTAGTAAAGTATTCCTATTGTGATGTTTAGTTTTTATTAAAAGCTTGATGCAACCTGAAGGCACCGGAGAAGAGGGAATCTCAGGTGAAGAACTGCCTAGATCAGGTTGGCCTGTGGCCATATCTATGAGAGTGTCCTGGCTGATGACTGATGTGGGATGGCCCAGCCCACTGTCGCTGGCACGATCCCTAGACAATGGCTTTGGGCTGCATAAGAAACTTTAGCTGAGCAAGAGCCAGAGAGCCAGCCAGCACACCCACCTCATTCATGGTTTCTGTTTCAAGTTGCTGCCATGACTTCCTCAACGATGGAAAAGGCACCAAGTATAAGCCTTCCTCTGCTAAGTTGCTTCTGGTCAGAGTATTTTATCACTGCCACATAAAGAGAACCAGGACAATAAAATGTATGTGGATTTTGGATATTATTCTGTTCTAGTCTTAAGTCTACTGCAGGGCAGATTTTAATTGTTGTGGGAGACTAACTGCAACATTAAAGTTCCTTGAGTGGGACAACGCTCACATCCTGCCTAGCCAAGAGAACAATACTGTTAGGACATTCCCTTCTAGTTTAGAAAATGGATTGATTGGCAGACAAAACCTGTCCAGAACAAAAAGTTATGACATTTCCAGAGAGAAGATGTTTGAAAAACGACGGCACAGAAAACCTGGGGAAAACGCTGTAAACACAAGGGTATCTGGTCTGTTGTGAGAAAACTGCACCATGTGGTTGGTAGAGAAAGGCACTCACTGTCCATCTCTCTGGCCTCTCTGCACCTCATTTGAGCTCGCTCTCCCCACTTCCTCTCTCTTCCCACCCTCCTCTCTCTCACACAGGAAGTTTAAACTGAAGAAAGTTTTCAGAGTCTACGTTACCAAATTAAAGTAAGCACAGAGGTCTTGACTAGATTTTTAGAATAAGACACTGGATTACCCTTCTCTCCATTCCTCTTCTGTGAGTCAAAAGAACTCTATAATAAAACCATGGTGGCATCTAATTTCTTAGTGCAAACATCTTCCCAGAAATAAAGAAGCAATAAGGGCAGTTGCACTTACTGAGCCCTTATTGTGGTGTAAGCAATGTCTCCCACACCATGGCATTATTTTCTCATACAGTCCTTACAGCAACTCCAGGAGATGGCAGAAGACACAGTTCATCCCAGAGGGCTTTGAGGACCTTGTGTAAGACTGACAGCAGAGAGAGCAGGGTGAAGGGTATAAACTTTCACCTCCATGCACGCTTAGTCCATTTGGAAATGAAAGAAACTGTGGTTGCTTTTGGAATTGAAGCAGAATGAAAACTAGGGATGCCTAAAGGTGCATTAAATTGACTTTTGTTGAGCAAAGCTATGACCCCATGGTTGAGGGACTTGCCAGGGCTATTGCTAACCTTCGACACTGAATTTCCACATCAGTGTTTGTCTTGATGTCTCATTGGTTCACTAGAAAGACCAGGAATATCCATGGATTCTGACTACACCCCCTGCCTTGAGACAGACTCCCACAAGAAACAGCACTGTTGAGAGCCCAGTGGCCTTCACCCAGATTTCAAATGGAATACAGACTCATGTTAATCACTTAGAGTCTTATGCAATTGGTGCTATCCTGCAAATTAATCTTTGATTAAAAGCACAACCCCTACCTCTAGTGTTTGCAGCGACAACTTAGACATTTTTTTGTGCCATCCCCTTGCTAAGACATCCACAGACAATCCTGTTTAGTCCTTGTAACAACCTTATGAGGTAGGCATCATCAGTGTAGGTGAAGCAACTCAAGCAATGAAGCTGTCCAATGACTGGGCACACTCCAGCTGTTCTATACGGTCAGACATCTTTCATTGCACGGTGCCAGTTCTTCTCTGCATTTTAAACCGAGACAGAGTCTTAACTGATTACTGTTGGGTTTACTCAGTTACCACTATGGTATGTATAGAACTCAAGCATGGCCTACAGAGAGCTGAGGTGGCATATAAGTCAAATTTCTATGGAATGAAAGTCTGTTCTGATTTCTCCATACCCACAAGAGTAAGACAATCAGCCCTTTGAGTACTTTGAACTTGATTAATTCATAAGAAGACAAAAAAAAAATCCATTGTTAGATACAAGCTGGAATGTATAATCTGTGCTTTGGGTCTGAAAACTAAGTTCTGACCTTTAATTGATTTTTTTCTTCTAGGCAAATTTAATAAAATGATCAAATGAAATTGAAATATCATATTCTTCCCTAGAGCGCTTACGAACGCTTCTTTATGTTTAAATCCCACACGGAAACCCCTCAGACTCTAAATGTGCTCCAGATGTGCCAGAAGGAAGCCTTGGTGGTACTCATTTTCCTCATGGCAGAACTGAATTTCAGAGGCTACAGTCAACAGCTTTCTTTTCCCCTAGGAATCCCTCTCCATTAGAGCAGCATATAGGCATAGCAAACTTTTCCAGTTTTGTTTTAATTAAAATGCTTAACCTTCAAGCAGTCAATTGGCTCAGACTTCACAGCACAAGGTAAAACAAGGACTCGGAGTGTTCCATCTATCACACAGAAAATTAGCCATTGGGGCATGTGTGCGTGTGTGTGCGTGTGTGCGTGTGTGCGTGTGTGCGTGTGTGCGTGTGTGCGTGTGTGCGTGTGCGTGTGCGTGTGCGTGTGCGTGTGTGTGTGTGTGTGTGTGTGTGTGTGTGTGTGTGTGCACGTGCTATGGTGGAGAGCAAGGAAATGTGCAAATGAGAGAAAGACACCAGTGTCCCCTCCCCAACTCAGCTTGTCACATCTACAAGTTTGACTGTAGCCACCTTTGAGCCTCTACACATGCTTAGGTTTCTCTTACCTTTCTGTATTTTCCCCCTCTGTCTTTGCGTTTCCTCTGAGACCAGAAGGTATGAATAAGGCTGAATAGAAAATATGGCAGAATTGAAATCACCTCCAAAGAGCAGAGAGCCTCTCACAGCATCCCAGGAGCAGCAGCTGTCACCGAAAGACTCCAGAAGAATGGCTCATTGCACCATTATATCCTGCCTGAGGTCCCGCTCTCCCCCAGCCAAGCTTGGAAGGCTCTGTGGGCTGGGCTTCCCATGGACACCTGCAATCATCTCTATATTGTGACACACAGACAGTGCCTTCTGGTCCTAGAATGTTGCCATTGCAGCCTTCATCACACCAAGGTTTGAGAAACGAAGAGTCTTCATATCTTTTTAGAGATCAGAACAGAATATGCAGTCGTCTTAACAAATTCAACCAACCGGTCATTCAGTTAATTAAAGAGGGGACTGATAACCTGCTGTCTATCAAACGCCACTCAGGACTTTGTAGATAAGGAGCTCAAAGTGAGCCAAAATACATAGACACACACACTTGCAAAATATACAGACACCATCCCACTTCCCTTTACTCTGCCCCTCCAGGTCCTGTGTGCTTTTCACAGAATCCCACCAACCCGACCGAGAGGCTTCTCAGTCACCACAGTCTTAGGTTTCAGTGACATCCTGCTCTGTCATCATTGGGTAATTTTGGACAAGCTTTCTAACAGCCATGCACTTTAGCTTCTCTGTAATCCTGAAGCGAAGATAATACAGTCCTTCTACCCGAAGACTCTGGGAATTTAAAGGGGTCAACTTCTATCAATGATTCAGGACAGTGCTGTATTGATATGTAAGTGTGTTTGCTATCCACTGAAGTTCAGATTTCCTAAGTCTCCTTTGGACACTTGTATGGGTGTGTGATTCTGCTAAAAGATGTCACTTGGAGATGCCGACTGGTGACAGTCATCTGTAACAGCATATGAACAGAGAGGGATCTTACAGTCTAGATTTAAAAGCATTTATTTATTTATTTGAGACAGGGTCTCAGTATTTATCCCTCTCTGGTCTGGAACTCGTTATGTAGATAAGCCTGGCCTTAAACTCAGAGACCCACCCCTGCTTCTTGCCTCCTGGCTATTCCGGACTTAAAAAAAATGTGTGCAATAGGTCTTGCATTCTTTGTGTGAAAGTGTTTTGCAGGTGCAGCTATGTTTGCAGGAGTCTCCACAGCATGTGGAAGTCAGAGGTAAACACTGGCTGTTATTCATTGGGAGTGTCTCACCTTGTTCTTAGAGACAATTTGTCCTCACGGCCTGGAACTCAATACTTAGGCTAGGCTGGCTAGCCGGCAAGCATCAGCTTTCTCTTGTCTCTACCTCTTCAGGGCTGGGATTCTAGCATGGACTACCATGCCTAGATGTTTATCCTGGGTTCTGGGGATGGAACTCAGCTTTGCCCAGATCATGCTTTACCATCACTATCGTCCCAGCCCCACATGTAGTATTAAGTGAGCCTCAGGAGTGGGTGACTCTCCAACCACTCTGTCCTTGGCCTAGCTTCACTCAGGGTCCTCTGAACCTAGTCTTAGCAACACACATTGCTAGGTACTCTTGACATCTAAAGAGGTTTAATTTCCCACATCAGCCTTGCTGATATCTCAATCAGCTTCCCTTTATCAACTTTCCATCTCCCCCCTACTGCCTCCAAATGCCCACTTGAATTTACTCTCACCTATTGTAGTAGTATGGAATAAATATCAAATGCATGTTAGAATAATTCCTCTTTAGTACTCACAAAGCCAAAATATCAGTGTTCCTGTAATAAGATCGATTCCCTAACAGGCAATGGGAAAGCTGATAAAGGTTAGGGGGTTGTGATGTTCAGACAGGTTTTCTTTGGAGGGTAACAGAGGGAAGAGTGGCAGAGGCCAACAGCCAGCACAGGGGAAGAAAGTGCCCTGAGAAGTCACCTGCTGTTGTATTTCTCATAGAACACAAAAGGAGCAGGAGCTCAAAGCCAGCCTTGGCTATATAGCAGATCCAAGACCAACTGGACCACATGAGGCCTTGTCCCAAGCAGAAATAATAGAAGTTTTATGGTTATCTCAGTTGACCCTAGAACAAGCTTGTTCTCTAACACTGGTGGTGATCATAATGAGCTCGCTCTCTCCATCCTCTGTCTCCCCCCTCCTCAACATCATGCCAGAATAGGAAGAAAAACCTGACTGTGAATTGGATTGTTTTCAAGGAAATCAATTGCCTTAAACAATGTTTTTAATTTGAAAAGAAAGCAACTACATGAGGGAGTTGAGTTGCATTTCAGCTCAGCTTGAAATATCTGTTAGAGAAGAAGGAATTGTAGGGAATAATGGTGCTTGTGTTTTTCCATTTGAGAATAATACATTTGTGCCCAGGATACTTCATGTTCTAAAAATTATAATTAGAAGGTGGTGGTGGTGTGGCATGGGTAATAGGAGAGAGAGAGAGAGAGAGAGAGAGAGAGAGACAGAGAGAGAGAGAGAGAGAGAGAGACAGAGAGACAGAGAGAGAGACAGAGAGAGAGACAGAGAGAGAGACAGAGAGAGAGACAGAGAGAGAGAGACAGAGGAGAGAGAAGAGAGAGAGAGAGAAGAGAGAGAAGTGAGAGGGAAGAAAAAAAGAGAGAGCATATCAATGAAGAGAAACGTGCATTTACATTAATTACTGTGAAAGATTTTCCTTTGGGTCGTTTAGTATTTCAGTTGGTAATGGGAAACCACTTTCCCAAAAGAGGGACTTGTAATTGGTAAAACATCGAGGGCATGAAGCTTAGAAAGTTCTCCACACCCGTGCCAAGTCACCAGTTATGTCAGTAGAGTCAGAGCAAAGCTCTTGACAAGAACTCCATTTCCATCACAGTGAACTGAGCCCTCCTTTGTGCACAAGGACACTTAGCCCAGGCTTGCTAAACTTCAGTGTCTGGGAGGACACCAGCCTCAGCATCTTCTGCATTTGCTTCTCTCAGTCTGTTTCTGATGTCCTTCACCCAGGGCAAAAGATTGGGTGTCAACCTAGGCTGAGTTTAGGATTAGGCCAGTGTGACACTTAGAGATAACCATGATCTCTGAGAGCCCTACTCACTGTTACACTCTCTCATCTTTGTGTGTGTGTGCATGCGCGTGTGTGTCATGCATGTGTGTGTGTGTGTGTGTGTGTGTGTGTGTGTGTGTGTGTGTGTGTGCATGTATGCCTGTGTTCACGTGTGTATGAGTTTGTGCATGCATGTGCAGGCACCTGTGTGTGTGTGTGTGTGTGTGTGTGTGTGTGTGTGTGTGTGTGGTGGTTGCTCATGAGCCTGCACCTGTGCATTCATGTGGAAACCAGAGGTGGAATTTGTGTATCTTCCTAGATTTCTCTCTATCTTTTTGAGACAGGGTCTCTCACTGAAACTGGAGCTCACCAACAGGCTGGGTTAGCTTGCTAGGGTGCTCCTAGGATCCTTGTGTTCCCCCAGTGCTGGGTGTAAAGGCACATCCTTCCAAGACCAACTTTTTCATGCATGTTGGGGATATGAACTCAGGTCTTTCTGCTTGCCCAGTGAGCACTTTTCCTGCTGGGCCAGCTTCCAAGCCCCTCACTCAAACATTCTTTTGATCTGCCTACTTAAGCACCAAGAGAAAAGAGCTGTTTCTGAATTTGACATGAATGCCTCTGTTTTTAATTTGATTTTTTTCAACCCCTGAAAGGGAAAGCTTTCTGTGTCTGATTTGTAAGAAATAGTAAAGCCTTTAGAATAAAAGAAAACAAAGGAAGCCATTGCTGTCCTCTGCATAGGTAGCTGGTCCATGGATAGCCTCATGTCCAGTGAAGGAACCAACTCAACCATGGCTTCTAAAGGGGTAAATTGCCCTGGATTTTAATTATTTCTCTTCATTTTCCTTCTAGTCTGTTCAGAGTTACAACATGGTTGTAAATTAACACTAGGAAAACATTGCCACATTAGTGGTGTGAGTGAGCTAATCTATATTCTTGTTCGGATCCCAAGGTTAGTGGGACCCAAGGTTGTTCTCACAGAGCATGGCTTCTACTGTACCTGTCCTGTTTTATAATGTTTTTCAGCTGTTCCGTTTAAACAACAGTAGTCTCTGCTTGTAGAAAAGTATGGAGGAAACACATAACCTCCTGCAGGAGACACTTCTGACAATGGAGGTCCATTCCTCCAGAGTTTAATGGGTTAGTGCAATGTAAAACCAGGATTTTTTAAAGCCATGTTTTAAAGACATCATTCCATCATCTGGTGATTTCCCTTGTTTCTAAGGAGAATTCACATATCATCCCCTACAGTGCCTTTCCTGAAAATAATCTCATCCTTAAGCTTCCTTTAAAGATTTCCCTGTTTATTTTCTAGCCATGATCTAGGTCCTTTTCTTCACCCTGATTGGCTTTGCCTAGGGTTTCAGCAGGTAAAATGACATTTTTAAAAGTCAGTTTCGTCACACACATTCTCAGCAGCGTCTATTCAAACGTTTCTTCTTTCCTGACCTTTTTTGCTCCCCACCTCCCACCGCAAGACTTCAGACTAGAATGTCTCTGCATTTGCTTTTTGAGTCTCATTCAGCTTCATGTTTTATTCCTTTCTTTTCCTCGTGCCTCTGAGTGGGTAATTTCTGCTGGCATCGCTTATCTCTGGCTTTCCACACCCTTCTCTTCTCTGATGGCATACTCCCAAGCCCACCTTTGTTTTGTAGATCTATCGTCCAGTCTTCAGAACTCATTCTCTCCTCTCTCCTAGTTCTTCTTAATTCTCTTCTATTTGAGTCCTGAACTTTACATCGTTTTTGTTCCTTTTCTCTTAGTTTCCTTAGCATTTCATGGCTTGTTTCAAAGAGCTTGCCTATGAATTTTACCACTTGAATCTTTTATGAGCTGTTTCTATTGACTCATTAAAACCTAACTCCGAGCACTGGTGAGAGGGCTTGGCAGGCAAAGGTGCCTGCTGCCAAACTTGATGACCTGAATCAACCCCCAGGACTCTGAGGCAGAAGGAAGGACTCCTACAAGTTGCCTTCTAACCTCCACATGTGCACTGTGATACTAATGCCCCCCCATACGCCCCACCCCACAACGCAAACAAGCAAATAAATGTAATTTAAAAACAAAACTATTGAAATGCCAAAAAGCAAACAAACTCCCCAAATCCTACTAGAACTTGGATGCCATAGATAGAGAGGATAAAGTTTGCCTAACACTCTGTGTGTGTGTGTGTGTGTGTGTGTGTGTGTGTGTGTGTGTGTGTGTGTTGGAGCATTGTATTTAAAAAGAACCGTAAAGACCATACAAGAGTAGAAATGTTTCTGCCAGAGATGACAGTGCACTTTTCTTCTATTAGACAGCTAGCAAGAAGTTATTCACATCAACACAGTTCAGACTTTTGTTGTTGTTTTCATAGTTTTGAGACAGGCTTTCACTCTGTAGGCCAGATTGGCCTTGAAAAAAACAAACAGACACCTGTGTAGCTCAGGCTAACGCTGACCTCACTGCAATTCTCTTGTGTCAGCCTATGGAGTCCTGGGATTTCAAGTCTAGGGGCCCCCATACCTGGCTGCCAATGAAGAGCTGAGCCACCCTGAAGTGGGATTAACTCTTGCCTGCTTTGAGCATCTTTAGTGGTAAATCTGCCCCATATATGTCATGGGTTCCTGCCCCCAGTGGAGCTTTGGATTTTAGGTACCCTGAGTCAATGGACACCCTCCTGTACCTGTCTAGCCGCACCTGCCATATACACACCTGCTGCACCTGCAGCCCACACACCTGCCGCACCTGCCACACCTGCAGCACACACACCTGCTACACCTGCAGCATACACACCTGCTACACCTGCAGCACACACACACCTGCCATACCTGCAGCAACACATCTGCCATACCTGCAGCACAACACCCAACACACCTGCAGCACACACACCTGCCACACCTGCTGCCTTCTCTGTGTACCCAAGGTTGCTGCTTCCTAGTGTTCTCATTTCTCATTTCTGGATCTTCACTCTGGATTATTCTCATCAATAGTTTGTAAAAATATTTTTTAAGTGTACACTTCCCCCCCCACTCCTCCTCCCCGGGCCTCATTTAGCCAGAATGTATAGTTCCTTCCATGTTAACATGGGCAGGTAGGGGTCAGTCAACCTTGCTCGCTGCTCTCCTCTGTCCTTCCTGCAAGCTACTGGAACTATCAACACTGATTCACGTTGCACAGAAGCTAGCTCTGTGACTCTGATTGGGCTAGCTTTCCCGTGTGGTGTGAGTTTAAGTCATTTGGGATCATGGTAGGAGAACACCAGCCTTCCATGCTGTGCGTTTTAAGAACTAAGATGCCAGGGAGTAGCTTGAAAGGCAGTGCAGTGTGAGATGGCAGGATATGAAACTTCTGGTAAGCAGAAGTTATCAGTTTCCTGTCCTGCCTTTTCCTATGGGCTTCAGGTGGTTGTGATGAAATGGGACGAAGTGCAGGGGTAGGGCTAGCAGGGGTTTAAAACCATCCTGTCATAGATGTGTGCTCTCTTGGAAATTTGTTCAGGTATTTCCCTCTGAGTCTCATGGTTGCCCTGGTACAACATGAGCAATGAAAGGCTGCAGAGCACTGGAGCCTTCTGTGGACACAGAACTATGCCCCCACTAGAGCCCTAATGGGCCGTGGCCTGAAGGAAGTTTTTGATATGGAACCCAGCAATACTGATAGGCTACTTGAGGACATCAAGGAGCTACACTGTCAACTGAGTAGGCACTCAGAATAAGATTGATGGTGGAGAGTGCTCTTCAAGATCCCCATGAAGAAAATCACCGTGGAGTAGTCAGGGAGTGAACATATCAGAAGAGAGATGCTTTCAGGCTGACACAATGAGGTATCTCCTAACTCACGGTCCTCTCTTGTGGTTTTGGTGACTAGCTAAAGACTGGAGCAATAACTTCTGTATTCAGAAGGACAAAGAACTCGGGGAAGTCCTTGAGCATACAGTACAGATGGGTCTAGGAGGATGCTGAGGTGAACACTGAAATTCTGGGTGCTCAGAGGGGATGAACAGGGCCAGGAGCAACCATCACATGCTGCCCTTGGAGATCACACTCAAAGGAATACAGGAAAGCAACTTTTAAACTTTTAAAATAATTGATACAGCCCGGCGGTGGTGGTGCACGCCTTTAATCCCAGCACTTAGGAAGCAGGTGGATCTCTGTGAGTTCGAGGCCAGCCTGGTCTACAGAACTACACAGAGAAACCCTGTCTCGAAAAACAAACAAACCAAAACATGATATATAGCCTATGCCTGTGCTGTGTAATAACTCTTGTCTTCTACATGTTTATATTTATTCTGTCAGTAAGCCACAGGCACAGTATGACTGTTTCAGGCCTTGGTGAGCACTGAACCCAAATGGGGCTTTAGGTTTGGATTTTAAAAACTTAAATGATGATTCCCTTTAAAACAATTTTATGAAGTCACTACAGATGGTCTCAAATGAAAGTGCACATCACCAAGTTACTCTTATTAGCATCTAAATAAACAACTCCCAAATACCCAAGATCTTGTTTCTTTGGCAGATGCATTTCTTATTTGATGGGTTTTCAATAGACAGGGTTGCCTGTGGTCCGTAACTAAGCAGTATAGTAAGAACCATCATATTTAAAAACATTTAACAGTGCTTCCTTAATTCATATTTAAATCATTAAATCATATTTAAATCTCTACAAATTTTTCATTGCAACTTAAGGCCTATGTGAGCAAGCTCTTGTCTCATTCTTCCTTCATAACGACAGCCTAGGTCCTCTGGAATATGCCAAGCTCATCTCGACTTCAGGGACTCTGTATTTGCCCTTCTCTGAACAGAATATCCTTGCAGCAGACCTTAGCAGGTTTATTCTGTATACATTCAAATCTTGGCTCAACCACTCAGATTTTCAAGGAAGATGTTCTCTGGCCAACACTAACCTAAGTGTCTGCTCCACCCTGTTATCTTCTGTAATATCACCCATGTTTATATTCTCATTGGTTTATTTGCCCAATCAACTTCTCACCCAAATACTGTAATGTTTATCACAGAAGAACATCAGCCACTTTGTTGTGACCCCTGTTTACCCAGCAATTTGGACGCTTCTTGGAGTACAGTAGACATCAAAAATGAATTAGTGATTTCCTTTTCTCCACATATAGTATGTAATAGAGTCTAGTTAATCCTGGTGAAGAGACCTAAAATCTGGCTGGAGAAAATGTTGCATCAAAATTTGATCAAGAACTAGTATTCTTAAATACTACTTGAATAACACCATGAAACAAACCAGGACATTTTTGTCATTACTATTGGATTTATGAGAAGGGACTCATGGTCTCTTGAAGGATAGGCTACAATTTTGAGACAGGGATTTATGGCCTTGATGGTGAGCTATGTTCAAATGTGGTTGAAGACATTCAAACATGATGGTTTTATGAAGACAATAAAAGAGAAAAATCTGAGCCAAGGAGCTAAAAGAGTAATTAAGACATGGAATGTTGTATTATATGTATTTTCAATCCAAGTCCCTTACAGGTGTTTCCTTACAGACTGTTGGTTCCAGAAGACTTTTGCCATGGCCACCCTGGGCCTAGCTATTTGAAAGGAACTTGGTAAAATCAGATGAATGGCTTATCTCAAGACCTTCAACATATGAAGGTTGGAGAGTTTAGTGTGACAGGGGGTGGTGTGAAGGAATCACTCACAGATAGAATAGTTTACCATGGCCATCTGTGGCAGGGGATGTGTACACCTTTGCTCGTATCTGCCCCAACTTGTGTTCCTGTTAATGTCCATCAACCTTTGCAGTTTCTAAAATTGGATGTTTTCCGTGTTGGTTTTACCCACAGAAATGCTATTCCAATAACAATAATCATGAGATATTTCTGGTTGCTTATAGCTATGGTGATTCAGGGGTTGAGGGCTGTAGCCTCTGTTAGACTGTGAGGGGACATCAAATGCTTCTGAACTGGGGGATTCATGGGTGAGATACGTTTTGAGGTGAATTTGATGGAACATACAGACTCGAGGAGGAAGGAGCAATTAGTACCTCACTGCCATTGTTAGGCAAGAAAAAATGAAAAACCAGCTGTCATTGTGTGGGATGAACAAAGGGTGAATAAAAATGACAGCACAAAGCAGAAGTGACAATTACTCATTATACATATTGTGTGCCAGCTATTCGGCTATCTTACATGTGGCTGTTACAGTAGGTCGCTGACGTTAAAAAACATGCTAGAGGCATTAAGCTCTTGAAGGCAGGATGGGACTCAGCCATGAGTAATACCAACTGACAGCCATGCTTGAGAAGGAAAGCAGCGTTGTCAATAAGCGTTAGCAATGCCGTGTTATGAGGAAAGGTTCTGTCTGGATATGGTATCTCCAGTGTTGATACCATATCAACAGGGACACAGGTGAAGATCTGGGGTGAATTAGGGCTTGGTGCATATTTGGGGTCACCTGTCACATGACAGTATATGAGGGCAACAGAAATGTGTGTAGAAGGTGATATTCTCAGGAACCCTGTGTATAGAAGATATGTCATTATCGAGCCTAGAGAACAATAGACAACGGCAGAGGTCATTGTCATGTGGAACCATCAAGGAGAGACTGTGGTTAAGGTTTCAGGGAACAGGCAGGGCAGAAAGAATGCATGGGAAACTGGTCACTAGATTAGAAGTTGTCTGCTTTTTTTCCCCCTGAGAGAACACATTTCTTGTGCTTTAAAGGCAGCAGTAGAAGCCATGAGTTTTAGGCACTACCTTCCTATTTCAAGGCCAGAACCCAGGCTGCCCCTCCCAGAAGCTTCATGAAAATATATGCATTCTCTGTAAACAGAGGGAAATATTTCTGAGCATCCATGTTTTGGGATGTCCTTTTCCTCAAGGTTCCTCATTTAAGGCAAAGAAAGGTCACATCAACCACAGATTTGTAAAATGTGTTTTCACTCAGACCAAGTGAAAACGACTCTCCATTTTTTCTGTGAGAGCCAGGGGCATCCTCCCCACAAACAGAGGGTAGGTTTGGGAAAGAGTACAGCCACGAGGCTGCATTTTTACCCCACTCCTGGTACCTTTCTCATAAGTGTTTGATTTTTAGGGCTCCATCCATTCGACCTTACACTCAGGTTTGTCTCAGGTAGGATAGAATTTTATTTTCCTTAAAGTTTTATGTTTGCTCACCACGGCCTTGCTTATAACAAGGGGAAAGACTAACAAAATGCATAACAGGAAACTAAAGCAATTAGTCTGGCCATGAGGTGAAATGCTACAAGTCTATTAAAAACAGATGTACCGCAATTAACAATATTTTAAAATGTTTAAATTGTAAGTGGAAAAATACATGCAGCCTGTATTCTGGTTAAAACAAGAGTACATTTATGGAAATAATAGAGAAGCCTATTTAAAGTCGGGTTTCCTTCAAAAATAACATATGGTCCCAAGCACCACGTTAAGCAGGGTTGGGACACGGAGCCTCATATCACGCCACAGTATAAAATACAGCCATTCAAGCCATGTGCTGTAGTAAATGGCTACCAAATGTCTCTGCATACATTTACAAAAAAAAAATTCTATGGCTTTGAGTGGTTTATAGCTTATGTCATGTCCCAGTAAAAACTTTCAGTTTTGTTTAAGGAGATTTTAAAAACATAATCACATTAGCATCTTTCAGGAAAGTTTAGTATGTATTCTAACAAAACCCAGAGGGGGCCTGTAATGGGGTCCATTATCACTCCATGGGCCGACCAGGGAGTTCATTCGTGTGGTTTGGTTACATGCCACTAAAGCAGGACCTTCTGGGCCATCTGCTTTGATGCTTTGTCTTGGAATTTGTAATAGACATTTAAACAGAAAATTGAAGCTTTATGTTTCATTTTAAAAAGAAAAGGCTAACACAAAACATTTCCATATTAAAATAGCTATGGTTAAATTAATTTGATAAAAAATCAAGTTATAAGAGAATCCAAGCAATCCGAAGTATATATCCTTTTGCAAATAAGGTATTTGCAAAAAGTTCCAAACCTTGAACTTTCCTGGCAGACAGGGCATTTCTATTTACTATTGAGACAACTGAACTCTAATTCACAGAGCACCTTAATAACACGTACCATCAGCTCCTAACCTCCCATGAGTTGTGGGGAGGAAGGCATCGTCTCCTCACTCTAAATATAGGACACCCAGCCCAAGACACCAGCTACGTTATTTTAGGAGATTGAATTATTCATCGGGGGAATGGAAATAGAATGTGACTTGCACTTTCCTCCTTTACATGAAGTTACAGTTTTAGGCTGTGAGAGATTTCTAGCCAGAAGATGGGTTTCACAAGACACTAAGTTATTACTATAGCCACTAACAAAAGAATTAACCTTTTAATTCCACCCTTTCCTCATAACATCAAAATCCAGAAGATGACATTTGCAAATATTCAACACAAATCCAGAGTCTACTGATCTCTCCCCCTCATCTCTTCTTGTCTCTTACATACACACACACACACACACACACACACACACACACACACACACACACACACACGCACGCACGCACGCACGCACAATCTGTAATGAACACACACACTGTGGAGTATTATTGATCAGTATCATTATTCGGAGGACACACAGGTTTGCACAACTGTTCAGCAAGCAGGACAAGTGTGAGTTGAGGAATAAATAAGTCAGTAAGTCTTAAAATGAATCTTTTTTCCAGTGTCACTTGGAGGTGGAGTAGAAGTAATTTGTGAACACAAGGGAAATCTATCTATAATGTGTGTTGGTTTCTTGGTTGGCAAGGAGGATACTTAATCTCTGGCTAAATTTTTAAAGAAAGTACATTAAGGAAGGCTCTATCTTTGAAACAAACAAACAACTGGTCAGGGCAGTGGTGATGGTGCACATCTTTATTCTCTCTGTGAGTTCGAGGCCAACCTGGTCTAGAGAGTGAGTTCCAGGACAGCCAGGGCTACACAGAGAAAATCCTGTCTCACCCCAGCCCCCCAAACAAAACAAAAACCCAACCAACCACATAAACACTCAAGAGGGAGGCCTGGGTTAGTGCCAGCAGGTACACCTGCATTCACCCACTTAGTGGGACTGGGCCCTTCCCACATGGGATAAAGTCAATCATGTTTGACCTGATCCGACTCACTTACAGAAAGAAAGAAAATTAGCGAGAGGCTTGAAGCACAGGACACACTAGTGAAGCCAACAGCAGCCCTGAAGGCAACACATGCTACAGACATGATTGTTGGAAGAGATGCTAGGCCCCAGCCCCCACGGGGTCTCCATGAGTTGATAACCACAGATGCATCCTGTTTTCTAGTCCTGAATTACAGCCATGGCTTTGCCCCGCTGGCATCAAAAAACACAAGCTCTTACACCTGGGGTTTTTCTACTGTGCTGTAAGTCTGTATATAAGGCTGCTCCCTTCCTGCAAAAACAGACACACATAGCACAAGCGGCTGGACGGTTCTACTTTCAGTTAGATCTCCAAGCTTTTGCCCGATAGTCGGACTTAGTTGTGGCCAAGTGGAGGTTCCATTAGACTTAGTCGTGGCATGGACGCCACACATGATGCTAATGGTGACACATTCTTTTAAACCCATCTCAGATATACCTTTTCAATATTATATTTTATCTTGTGTATGGGTGAATATTGCATGCCTAGCATGCATGTGTAGGTCAGAGGAAATCTTTCAGGGCCACTTTTCTCCTTCCACCATGTGGAGATTGAACTAGGTCATCAGCCTTGATAGCAAGGTGCCTTTACTTGCTGAACCATCTAGCTGTCCCCCCCCCCTGCACCCTTTAACTTAGAAGCAAGCATCTGTGATCCTCCTCAGACTCTTCCAATGAGTACACCCTTGGGTCTCTTCCTTCATCCAGTTTGCTCTGCTTATCTCCTGCCTGAGTCTGCCTTGCAGCCCGGGTGTGTCTATCATCACTCTTCCTTCCAGAGTCTTCTGTGCACGTCTCTCTACTGATCAATCACGGGCAGTAGATTGCTTTCCCTCTGCAATCCCCCTTTTGCCACACGGAAGCTTCAGCTCACACGGGAACACTCCCCTGTGACTCTGCTCATTGTCCCCCCACTATTAAGAAGTTAACCTCACTGGTGTGTCTGTCAGAGCCCGTTTTTGAGACGCACACCCCAGGGCACATGGTAATTTACTTTCCTTCCTAAATCTACCCTCAGATGTCACAAGCACCTCTCACCTTGGCATTCACAGACTCCCAGGGTTCACAGTTTTGTATCCAGATCCAGATGAGCCCAAACCACGCCTTCCCTTTTCTTTTTCTATGACTCTGCTCTAGAACAACATTTTCAGTAAACTTTCTGATACCCAAATAACAAGGGACTGTGTTTCTTACAAAACTCAGTCAGCCTTTTAGTAGGATAAAGTGGAGAACACAGAGACCCAGATCAGCAGCCATTTGCTGTGCTTGGACAAGAGCAATGCCAACAAAATCAGGAGGGAGTGTCTGCGCCAGCCTCTGATGTGAATCTTATTGCAATGGACCAGTTAGCACGGTTAGGCCCATGCAGCCTTGGCCTAGCCTACGCTGCATCACAAGGCTGAGAGTGGAAAGCAGGAGCTGGGGTGTTCCCTGGAGTTCTGGGAGTGCCTGTGCAAGGAGAGAGAAGCCTGGCAGGGTTTCAGTGGCTGTGCATACTCCCAGCTGAAGAATCGCAACTGTGCCCACATGCTTGTGCAGTCAGGAAATGCCGAGGCTAGAGTTCAGTTGGGGCCGTTCACCTCTTGTGCCATCAAAACACAACCTAACTTTAAGTAGTGTTTTACATAAATCCCATCATAAAAATAACAACGAGTAATAAAATAGATTAAATAAATAAGTAATAGAAAATAAAATAAATAATAAAAACTAAATAAAAATCAGGCAAATAACAAATAACAATAAAAACAAATAAAATAATATAAATAAATAATAAAAACAAATAAATAGTAAAAATCAGATTTATAGTCCAGGTGCTATATTCAATTTGGTGATCTGGGTAGGAATGGGGAATTTATATCCTTCGAGCTTTAGCAGAATCTCATCTACAGTCTTGGAAAATTCTGGCTGGCAGTTGAATAATTTCTTTCTGGAGAGGCAGCCCTCTCTATTCTTTATCTGTCCATTGTACATTGTCCATACACTATTCAGCCCCATCTATCTCATCCATCTATCTACCCATCCATCCATCCATCCATCCATCCGTCCGTCCGTCCGTCCGTCCGTCCATCCATCCATCCATCTGTACATCCATCCACCCCATACACACAGCTGTATCAATCCACTGTTAACCACAGTAGAGTCAGAGTTTTAAAGCTGGTCCACCTTTCAAAGGAAAAGGGGGCTAGAGAGAGTGTTAAGAACACTCACAGATCTTGCAGGTGTGATTCCCAGCATCGACGTGGTAGCTCACAATCATTAGTAACTCGGGTTCGAGGGGAACTTATGACCTCTTCTGACCTTTGGAGACACTGGGCACTTGTGTGGTATATATGTGTATATGCAAGCAAAACATACATAAATAAGCAGAAATAAACAAAGAAAAAGAAGGGATCCCTGGACATTTCCCTAGTGCCAGATTTCTCTTTAAACCTATAATGGCTCCCTCTATTAAGGTTTCTCTTTTCTTGTTTTCCTTCTCTATTCTTCCCTGGACTCGACCTTCCTGATCCCTCATGTTCTCCTCTCCTCTCCCCTTCTTGCCTCTTTGTTCTCCTCCCTCCCTCCCCCATGCTCCCAATTTGCTCAGGAGATCTTGACCCTTTCCCCTTCTCCAGGAGACCATGTATGTCTTTCTTAGGGTCCTCCTTGTTTCCTAGCTTCTCTGAGGTGGGGGACATGGGAGGACAGGAGGGAGAGAGAACTGGGATTGGTATGTAAAATAAGATTGTTTTTAATTTAATTAAATTTATTTAAAAAAAAAAGAAGAGAAAAGAGACTGAGACAAGCCACTGTAGCAAGGGGCATAATGATGAAGTGTTACCACCACCAGGGCCCCGTGTGCTCCTGAAAGGTACTCAGGGTGGTCACTTGTGGCTTTTTGTGGTGCCCTCTCCTGACCTTTAGGGGAATGTCACACAGAGCTGAACTGGGTCCCATCTCTGTGCTACCCCTAAGTGCCTATATATCAGACGATAAGGAACCAATGAGGTCCTAGCAGGAGTCCACCCTTATTATCTGTTAAACTGAGCTTCCAAATCAGGAGGCAGAAGTGGAAAGAAGGGAATGGCGGGAGACATTAGGTCCGGGATGTTCTAGCTGTAAGAGTAGAGAACCCTGGCAATTCGTGTCCATGTGTTCCCAAAACCCTTTGGCCAAGCCTGCCAGACCTGCCAGACTTTGTGATTGTTAGAAAAAAACCTAATGTCTATCTTCTCTTGTTCTGCTCGATAGCAGGTTTTTACCCCAAGCAAGCAAGCTTGGTTTCTAGAACATCTCTTCACAATCCCAAAGCCACCACACCCATCCTATGCCTTCCTCTGTGACCCCATTGTAGCATTTTTAAAACCTCCCCCAGATGCCCCTCATGTCCCGGGAAGGCTAGCAATCACTGACTTATCCCAGGCCCACTTGGCCCACGGTGAGCGTGATCTACTCTGCGCTACAGGCTGTCACCACCCCCCATTCCCACTGCAGTCACCGTTCCGGGAGCAGCGTTCGCTCTGCATAGTTAACAACTTCCTCCTATTACTTCTCCCTCTGTCTGTCTTTTTCTCCTGCCTAGCACCAGACTCCCTGCTCTTTCCACCCCTTGAATGTCAGTGTGCTTGTTACCCCGTGCAAAGACAGAAGTCATCTGGGTGCGTTGGCTCATGCCTGTAGTCCTCAGGAAGAAGGCTGACATAAGAGAGTCAAGGATTCAAAGCCAACCTGAGCTACATGTGCAGGCACTGTCTGAAAAAGACTCAGCAAAGCTGGGGAGACAGCCCAGTCAAAAAATACCTGCTAAGAAAAAAACACGAGGGTGTTGTGGGGCAGATCACCAGTACCAATGTAAAAAGCAGAGTGTTGTTGTGTGCACCTACAATTCCAGCTCTGGGAGGTACAGACTTCAGATCCCTGGAGCTTGATGGCCAGTCAGGCTGGTGATTGGGTGAGCTCCGGGTTCAGGGAGAGTCTCTGTGTTACAATAACACTTTCCCACCAGCCCCGCCCCACAACTGTGTCAGCCCCAAATGAACACACAAAGACTTATATTAATGATAATACTGTTGGCTGGTTACCAGGGTTTCTTATTGGCTAGCTCTGTCATAATTACTAACTCATTTCGATTAACCTAACTATTTCCACGTGGTCTTATCTTACTGGGGAATGCCGGACCTGCAATTCATTTGCCTGCTACATTATGACTGCTTAGCGTCTCCAAAGAGAAGGGAGCGGTTTATATCCTGCTTATATCCTGATTCTGTCCAGCTACGTCACTTCCTGTCTAGCCAATCAGCCAATCAGTGTTTTGTTCATTAACCAATAAGAGAAACATATATGGAGAAGAACATTCCCCATCAACTCTTGTGTCAGAAAATAAGAGAGAGTCATTGGTAAGGATACCACACAAAGTTGATTTCTTGCTTCCCCATAAACACACATACACATTGTGTGCACACCTCCACACAAGTACACATACATGAACACACATACACACAAAAACAAAAGTATGGGAGATAGTCAAGTTGGATCCCAAGGGACTTCCATTTAGCTCAGAGTCTGTAAGCACCTTGCTGGAAATAGACCAGAAGCCCCAAAGCCAGGCCACCATTTTACCCAAGGCAGTCATGGGCGATCTTTGTGGGAATGTTATATGCTCCATGGGGCTGTGGCATGCCTGCCAGGTTGAGTACAAGCCAATGGTTAGGAGTCATCAGTAGTTTCCCAATCCACCTTGAAGAGCCAAGCACCTGTGTCAGGTAAACTTTGGTGCTACTTTTGGATACAGTGTCTTAATTGCTCCTGATGTCACATGTGATAGGAACATAGCAGAGATCTGAATGTCTCAGTCAGCAACCGAAACCAATGTAAGACAAAGACCCAAAGCCCAAAGAAAGACCCAGTGCTTCGTTGGTCTTCACAGAGGGTAGAGACATGTCCCTCTGGGAGCAAGTGCTCTCAGAATTGATTTGGAAAGTTGCTAGGAATCTCAGTAAGGACACATGGAGCATCAGCCCGAACACTTGGCCCTGTTTAGCACTTTGTTCCTTAGAGATGGGATTGGTGACACTGCACACCTCTAACCAAAATTGGAGATCCCATTTTTACAAAAAGCTTTTAGCCGGAACGGTGGTCCACTCCTGTGATCCTAGTGCTTGGGAGGTTGAAGCAGAGGGATCAGGCATTTAAAGGAGGTCATCTTCAGCTATATATTAATTTTGTAACAGGGTGGGTTACACAAAACCCTGCCTCAAAAAAAAGTAGGTAAATAGAAAGTCAAGCTTTTCATATTGGGTAGTCTCCAACCAGAAAATTTAAAACTGTTTTTCAGAGATAGGAATATCTCTGGGTCCTTTTGACACTACATATCTGGGGCCTCCTTTAACATTCTGCTATTTGATCAGTCGTTCAGGATTTGGGATGGAGACTTGATGAGACCCCGAGATCCTTTCAGTCATTAAGGATCTTTCTTTCAGGTTTAGTGGGTCAGATGAAGCCCTTGCTTCTGACCTGGGGCCCTTGATCTAGACAAGACCATACTGACCCGTGTAGCGGCATCCAGCCTTGCCAGTGTATTTGTGTTAGTGGCCACACCCCTTTGGGCATGGCTTCAGGTGTGGATAGAACCAGAAGGCAGGGATGCGTGGGGGCATTCTCTCTCCTCTCCTCTCTCTCTCTCTCTCTCTCTCTCTCTCTCTCTCTCTCTCTCTCTCTCTCTCTCCTCGGATCAGGAGGGCAGAGTCTTCATCCTCTGGAGCAGAAACACTGCAGCTGTTCTTTATTATTATCTGTTTTAGTTGTTCCCCAATAAAACACCCATTTATCATTTATCTTGGGTTTAGTGAACTCAATATTCCCACCTTCAGACCACAAACATTGAGAGTTCAAAATAGGGACTTGATCTGAGCATTACACTTCATTCCTGTGTCTCTGATGCAGTCACTGTGAAGGCATACTGTGCATGCCTTCAAATCAGTGGGTGAAAGGAGCCAATGTTTACATATAACACACTTAGAACAGGAACTAACCAGACATAGGCTGTGCTGAGGACAGAGGGCATACTTCATTCCCAACCTACAGACCTCCCCCTAACCACTGAAGACCTCTGTAAGGATTTGGGTCTGGGAGGAGACCTCTGAGCAATATTACCCACACATAGTACAATGACAAGGTACAAAGGCAGGGTACCCCAGTGGAGTGCAATAACTGGGGACTCAGGAATGGGAGGTTGGATGGGTTCATCCAACCTAGAACCTCAGGTTTCTTTTTGAGCCACGTGACAACTGTGTGTAATTACTGCAGCTGCTAAGAAATCACCAGACAGTGTCTGTCAAGAAAGACCCAGTAACAGCAGGTGGGCTCATTAGATGCAGAACTCCACCTTACCTCAGAGTCAAAGCTCCTGCTGCTCCTCTGCCAAGAGCATGTTAGATCTTCCCTGGGCTGGAGATGGCTCTGCAGCTAAGACCACTTGCTGCTCTTTCAAAAGACTAAGGGTGGATTCCCAAAACCTAAATGATGACTCACAATCACCTGCGACCTCAATTTCAGGGGATTTGAGGCCCTCTTTTGGCCTCTGCTGGCACTGCACACACATGGTTCACATACATACATGCAGGCAAACATTTTGCATGTAAGATAAAAGTTAAAGGCTCTCTCATATCTCATTTTTCAGATCTCAGCAGCTGAGTATCCCATTCCCAGGCACCTTCTCAGACACCTTTTGTACAACAAGAGTCCTCTTTATCCCAGTGTGTGTTAATTCCTCCATCAAGTGCTCATTGGTTCTTTTTTTGTTGTGTTTGTCAGGGGCCTCATTAGAGTATTGGCCCTGAGAGAGTGGGAGCTTGTCCTCACAGGGGCGGAGGTGGGAAGCCTGTGTCTACACACAGCTGTGTCTTCCTGGGAGCTATTTCTTGAAGAAGCTGTATCTCCTTCAGAGCAGTTTCCTTCAGGGGACCATGTCCTCACAGGGTTGTGTCCTTCATGGAACCATGTCCTCATAGGGTTGTGTCCTTCAGGGAACCATGTTCTCACAGGGTTGTGTCCTTCAGGGAACCTTGTTCTCACAGGGTTGTGTCCTTCAGGGGACCTTGTCTTCACAGGGTAGTGTCCTTCAGGGAACCATGTCTTCACAAGGTAGTGTCCTTCAGGGAACCCTGTCCTCACAGGGTTGTGTCCTTCAGGGGACCTTGTCCTCACAGGGTTGTGTCCCTCAGGGGACCCTGTCCTCACAGGGTTGTGTCCTTCAGGGGAGCATGTTTTCACAGGGTTGTGTCCTTCAGGGGACCTTGTCCTCACAGGGTTGTTTCCCTCAGGGGACCATGTCCTGACAGGACCATTTCCTAGGCGACCATGTCCTTACAGGGCTGTGTCCTAGGGGACCATGTCCTCATAAAGCTGTGTCCTTCAAGTCTTCATGGGCATCATGTTCTTTGAGGTCAGCTTCACCCAAACTTGGGAAGAAAGTGAAAAGCTCGCCTTCAGCATCTTTCTGGGAAACACTCATGTCTATGGATTTTGGTCTTTGGGTTTTTAATTTTTACTTTATATATATGAGGGTTTTTTTTCCCTAGCATGTATGCATGTGCATGAATGGTGCCTACAAAAGTTACAAAAGGTATCAGATCTCCTGGAATTAGAGTCACTGGAGGTTGTGAGCCACTTGTGTGTGCTAGGAACCAAATCCCTGTCCTCTACTAGAGCAACCGGTGCTCTTAACCTCTGAGCCCTCTCTCTCCAGCCCCTCATGTCTGTGTTATATGTAAACCAGCTCCCCATTTGCTGCCAGGCCTAGTGGCCTAGGCCTTTTTTGGGGGATCTTACTCTTTGGAAAGGAGGAAAGACCCAAGGGTGGTGTCGCCAGGCCTCTAATAGATGCTTTCTAAGCTCTCAGTTACTGATCACGCAAGGCCTCTCCCCGAGGGACATGATGAAAGATGCCACGTAACCTCTGACATTGAACTCAGAATTGTCTGCAATTTTTGAGTTGCTGGTGGTTACCACACACCCTATGCAGGTGTGACCTCTGTTCTTATGCTGAGGCTCGGTTTTCCATGCACATGAGGTAATATAGTGAGGATGAAATATCTCCGATGCCCTCAGAGGAGGATTACATAGGACTCAGTGTGACTTAGAGACCCTTCTCACTAATCAGGGTGCCACTCATAAATGGTTCTTCCACATGAACCAAAGACTGCACCCACCAGCTCTCCTAGGTCAGCATTCTTCGGGAGGCTAGACATATATTAGTAACTGAGAGCTACTTTGTTTTTGAGGGGAGGGTTGATTTAAAGTAATGGTTCCTGACTTGAAGGGTTCTACAAAACTGAGCCTAGTGGTGTAAGTGTGCCCTCCCAGGTATTCAGAAGGCTGGGGCATGTGGATCTTTCAAGTTCTACTCCAGCCTGGGTTATAGAGAGAGTGTAAGGCCAGTCTGTAACTTGGTGAGTTCTGACTAAAAATTGAAAGGAGGGGTGAGTGGTGGCTCAGTACTCTGAAAATATCTCTGACTGTTTAGGAGACTGGAGCTTTTGCTGGGCCTCACAGCCAGAGTTAATGACTTACCTCAAAGTCACTTAAGACAGCTATCCTACTGTATACTCAGACTGTTTAACCTGCTTTTAAGAGAACCGCAAGAATCAACCTTGCTTGCCTTGGATTTCTCATATGGTCAACGTTTAAGATCTAAACTAAGGCATAGCAGTATCTTATGTTATTTGCTTTTCTATGCCCTAGACCAGGATAATGCATGTGTGTTGTTTGGTGAAAGCAGCAAACATAGAAGAGCAAAAGCCATTGGTTAGGATCAGACACACAGCACACAGTGACACACTTGACACTCTAGACATACAAGGACAGACACAGGGACAGGAGGAGGCACAGAGTCGGAGTTGACCAAGAAGCAGGAGAAGACTCAGGGAGAGCACGAGGTAGAGAATTCAAATCTGGACTCTATCTTCTTGATTAAATGATTCCTAGGGGAAAGTGCTTTGATTCCTTCCCATCACATGACACGGATGCATTATTGGTAACTTGGAGTTAATTACTGATGCGTATGACCCACACACGTGTGAGGCCTTGTGCCAAGTACCAGAAAAGGTGGTGGGGGGGAACAGTCATGCAAAACAAAGACAACAGCCTCATGAAAAACTCAAGCAAATCAAATTTTGTGTGGCACTTTCCTGGAACACTGAGTGCCGAGTGTCAGAGTACCAGCTCTTCCAAAGTCATCGTTGCTCTGAAGTGTACACAACCACTTACACTGCCTCACCTCCACAAATCCCAGTATCTCATGTGGAATTTGACAAAAAAAAATAGCACAGACAACATTGTGATGAGTTCCTACAATGGCAGTGAAGAAGTTATCAAGGGCACCCAATGGCACTAAACCACCCCAAGTTTCCTGCATTTGGCTCCCAAAGAGCACCACTTTCCTTGAGTGCCACACTAAGACTGTATTATGTTTCTATAGTATACCTACTGGTAAGTCATTCCATCATCTGGCTCCATTATATGATCTTCTCTCCTGGTCTTCCTCCAAAGCCCTTGGTTACACCTGCCATGTTCCATAAGCAAGCCAGCATCCAGTCCTAACCCATGACACCACTATTCACTTGGTCCCTCACCCCAGGAATATGAGAATCCTTTCCATATCACTTATTCCTCACCTAAGATCAATCTGTGACCTTGAATATCCTGCCCCCATTAACCTATTTCCTACACCCTTGCTAACCTAATTCCTACACATGGTCTGCTCTGCTTCCACACAGCTGCTGTCTGATATTTCTAAAATTAACCTATACCCACTCTACTCTCCTGCTGAAGTTTTCCCAACTCATCTTGTGGGGTGAACTCTGAATTCTCACAGTGCTATGAAGCACAACTACTCATGCTAGCTGGGGCATGCTTCAGTATAACAGGTCTACACTCGGTCTGTACACATCACCTTTGCCTTCCTTACCAGACCTAGCATCACTGCAGAGACAACGTCAACAGCCTCCAGTGTATACCCAAATATGCCAGAGACATGGCAGCAGTTTCCATATCTGTCTCTTCCCTTCAGACTTTCCATGTCCTGAGAACAAGGGTATGATGTTATCCTTCTATCTCTGTGGCCTGCCTCCCACCTGGCACTATGAATAAATGCTCGACCAGTAGATGGATGAATGCACAGGTCAAAGAGAAAGGAAAGAGTGAACATGAACACTTGTCTAATGCCTCTGGGTGGTCAGGAGGGATGGGGCAAAGAGGTGGTGGGATAGGAAGGAAGATGGAGTCTGGGACATAATCGAATCTTCGGATGTAACAACTGCCCTGCTCTTTCTGTCCTGGCAGCTGGGCTCATAGAGTCCCCTGTTATTGCTCATCGAGGGGGAAATACACTTCAAATGTGGAAGTTCTAAAGCTTCTGTCCTCTGAAAAAGCTGTGGATGTTAGTGACGGACGTTAAAGGAAAAGCATTGTGACGTTTAAGAGAGTAAGGGACCAGTGGATAGGCAGTACATGCATTGTGGATGTAGGGGGAAGGGTTCTCTTTCAGGTGGGACACAAAGTTCTCACAAAGGCATGTTGTCTAAAACTTAAGAATTGTTTCTGGAGCCTCCCATTCAACATTTTCAAGTTGTAGTTAGCTACGGGTAATTGACAGCATGGTGAAATTGTAGACGGATGCATGGATGGCATATTGACTGCCTCAGGAAGCTGTGTTCGTCATTCTACATGGGGAAATCAGGAAGTGTATCTACGATTCTTACACTGTCTTGTTTGGTGCACAGGTCTTTGCTTTGTCTCAAGTTCAAGCGTCCAGGATATGATCCTTGCTTGGGTGTCATGGTTGCTTCATTTCTTAAGTCAACAACCAGAGTTTGGGAGGAGGCCAGACCTCTGAATCATTAGGTCGGGGTTATAATCAAATCATGAATCTGAATATTGCTTTCATAATCTCAAACATATTTTAAAACATTAAATTTTGTTTTGGCTTTTTTCTGTTTTAATTTTTGAGACAGGTTCTCATGTAGCCCAGACTGGCCTGAAACTCACTACATAACTGAGGGTTGATCTTGAACTGTCTCTTGAGTGCTGGCATTTCAGATTTGTGTATCTTATTTTGTATAGTGTGTGGGGGGGAGGGGTGTGCACATGTATGAAGTTCCACTCATTTTTGTGTGCACATGTAGAGGTCAGAGATTGACTTAGGGTATCTCTATCATTTTCCACCTTTTTTTTTTTTGAGAAGAGAACTCTAATTGAACCTGGAAGTTGCCATTTTGGCTAGATTGAATTGTCAGAGACCCCAGGATCCACCTGTCTTCATCCACACAGTGGCGGAGTCATAGGCATGTGCCACCTTGCTCAGCTTTTACACGGGTGATGAGGGTCTGAATTCAGGACCTCGGGCTTCTACAGGAAACACTTCACCCCTGGAGTGATCTCACCACCCCCTACAATAGCTTGTAAAAATTTACCAAGGCCACAATTTGCTTTGCTTGAATTCTCTAATATAGTGCCAGACACTTAAAGAGTTGCTTAATAAATACTTAGGCAAGGTACCTAAACCTCCTAAATCTTAGTTTATCAACAGAATGAGATTAATGTCCATATTGTAAAGTTGTTGAAGGATTAACCAGATTTTGCTGTGCCCACACAGGGTAAATCACTCAAATGCTATTTACTTTGCATATTGGATTCTTGGGAGCATGGTTAAGAGACACTCTCAACCTAGTCCTAGAAATACAATCACACACCTACTATTCCAGTTTAAGAATTTAAGTTAAATTCAGGGCCCATTAGAGAGAAATAGGAATCTAAATGGACATGGTCAATATCAGGATATGGCTCTTGTAAGGAGTTAGACTGGCAAAACCCCTTACTCTCTGGAACAAGTTTCGCTTGAATAACTTAGTTCACAGTTCAGGTCAATTGAAAATATTCCTTTATGTGAGTTTTTCTCCCCACCAAGGAAGTCCATCAATCCTTAATAGATGTATGATCCCAAATAGAGCAAGAACCACTCACCTAACTGGTAGAGTCTACTTGTTTTACTTACAAGCAGATTTGGGCCTTTAGAGGAAGCCTTCTTCTCTGCATTTTCCTGGATTTGGGGAATGGGAATGTCTTTTTTTTCATTAAGAAAATAAAATATAATAATATGAAACAAAGAAGGAAAATAGCCCAAGCACACACACAAACCAGAGACCCACTCATTCACTCGTTCAGGAGGGAAGCCATAGAATGAACACAGAGGACCTGGTACAGATCCAGGCAGGCCCTGTGCATGCTGCTTTAGTGTTTGGGTACATAGGAGCTTTGCTCATGTTCATTCAGAGGGCCTTGTCCTCCTGGTGTCTTCCATTCCCTCTGGCTCTTACACTTTTTGCCTCCTCTTCC
The DNA here is from genome assembly GCF_003668045.3 of Cricetulus griseus. NCBI lineage: Eukaryota > Metazoa > Chordata > Mammalia > Rodentia > Cricetidae > Cricetulus > Cricetulus griseus. The sequence goes on from NC_048601.1 coordinate 1,649,830, forward strand.
ATGGGGTTCCCTGAGCTATGAGGGGAGGGATCTAATGGAGACACACCATTTAGAGCTGTGTGTTCCAAGGTCTCTCCTCCCCTCTCTTCTTTCTCCTCTCTCTCTCCTCTCTCTCTCTCTCTCTCTCTGAATGATGTCTGACTTTGAGTCTCTGTATTTGTTCCCATATGCTATGGGAGAAAGATTCTCTGATGATGCCCTGATCTATGAGTATGGCAGTATATCATTTAATTGTTACATTTTTTTGACCAGTAATATCTAGTTTTACCCTAGGTCCCTGGGCTATTTAGTCTCTGGTTGTTGATCACCAAGTAGTACTGAGTATGGGCTCCATCTCATTGAGTGGGGCCTTAAGTCAAATCAGACATTGATTGATTACTCCCAAAAGCTTTGAGCCACCATTGCCCTAGCATATCTTGCAGGTAGGACAGATTGGAGATCAAAGGTTTTGCGGCTGGGTTGGTGTTTACTTGTCTCCTTTGATAACCTGTAGGGTGACTTCCCATACCAAAGGCACTAGAACATGGGGTAAAGGTTCTGTGTAGGCACCAGCTCATCCTCTTCATGTTCAATGAGTTATGTAGGTGTTGTCTTCTTCAGTGGCTCCTTGCTGTCAGTTTTTGGAGAGCAACTTATTGTCTTGGCAACAGTCTGATTGTTTGGTGATTTCCATGGGACCCTTTTGGAAATGTTTTTGTTTCAAGTGTCTTCCAAGCCTTTCCTGCTTCTCTTTGTGTTCGATCCTCTATAGATCCATAGAAGAGTTGGCCACAGGCATTCTGAACTGATCTTGGTATTACCTTATGGTGGTGGTTCGATAGGTTCTAATGCTTGGTCACCAGGGAGTGGCACTGTTGGGAGCTGTGTCCTTGTTGGAGTAGGTGTAGCCTTGTTGGAGCAAGTGTGCCAATAGGGGTGGTCTTTGAGCCTTCAAATGTTCAAGCCAGGCCAGTGCCACTCTCCTTTCCTGCTGCCTGCTAATCCAGATGTAGAACTCCAAGCTACTTCTCCAGCACCATATTGCTTGCATGCCACCATGCTTTCCCACCAAGATGGATGATATTAGACTACACCTCTGAATTGTAAGCCAGCCCAATTAAATGTTTTCCATTACAAGAGAAACTATGCCATAGCCATAGTTTCTCTTCACAGCAATAAAAAACCCTAGCTAGGACATAGCTATTCATTATTTATGCATCTATTGCTTTTTTTCAGATATTTTCTTAGTGTGTTTCACTCTATACTTCCAAATGCATAATATTCCCCTTTACAAGATAGCTTCAGGCCAGCCTTGGTATTGTGTGATATGCACGATGGATCTTTGTCATAATAAGGAGTACTGACTGCAGCTAATTTAGTACAAGTTAAAGTGGTTCCAGATGTAGGAGCACTATGCAGACAGGCACTGGGGGTTGTACCCCAATGAACAGGACAGGATACTTGGGGTAACCACCCAAACAGGTGTGTTAATTCCCAGGTAAAAAATGTGAGAAGGATGGAGTGAGGAGATCCCTCAAAGTCTCTGCTGCCGAGGAAGGTGTAAAGAAAAGGCAAACAGAAGACTCAAGACTTTATATAGCTAGACTGATTTAAAAAAAGAAACACAAAACCCAGGTTTTGTGGGCTGGAGAGATGGCTCAGCAGTTAAAAGCACTGGCTGTTCTTGCAGAGGACTAAGGTTCAGTTCCCAGCACCCACATGGTGGTTCACAACTGTCTGTAACTCCAGTTCCAGAGGACCCAATGCCCTCTCCTGGCTTCCTCAGACACCAGGCATGCATGCAGTACATTTACACAAACACAAGTGAGACACGCATACACATAAAAGTAAAAATGAATAAATCTTAAAAAACAAAACAAAACAATCCTGGTCTTCTGGAAGCCACAGGGACTCAGGGTCTACAAGAGATCTGACTTTGGGGAATGTGCCTCCCGTGAGCACTAGCTACTCTTCCTTTTCCTCCATGTACATTAGCCAAATTATCTTTTTCTTAGAGACTCAGCACATTGACTCTAGCTTTTGTTGTTTGCTGACTATTGTTTTAAACCAGGTCCCTCCCATTCCCCTCCTTCTCTGAATCAGGGCCATTGATAAGAAAGACCAAGTGTTTTCATTCACCAGCTGCCATTTCTGATCATGTATTCCAGTCTTCACCTCAGCCCTTAACACAAACCACCATAAAAACCAGGAGCAGCAGGAACTCTCGGCATTGCCGAGGCAACACATATGACACGGTGAGAAGCCTCTCAGGTGAATTCTTACATAAGTCAGCATAGTCTTGATAGATCCATCCATGAGAGCCCTTGTGTTTACTCAGAGGACTGAAAATACATCCAAACTCAAACTTGTGCACAAATACTCATCTTTGTCACAACACAACAGCAGCATGAAGTCCTTCATTGGAGGGATAGATAAACAGACTATGGCGTATCTGGATTAAATAGAATTCTTCACTAAAAAGAAATGAGCTTCCAAGCCAGAAAAATATTTGGAGGAAAGATACCAGAATATGAAAAAGAAAAAGAAGCCATCACCATAGACCAAACTCTGTGTGTTCAGCTAGTGACACTTCTCAAGGAACTCTGGGGGCAGGAACAATTAGTGTCTGGCCTGGACAAGGAGAGACCATGGAGAAGCATGGGGGACAGGTGCCATTAATGTGTGTCCAAACTAACATGGGAGGCAACACCAGTACAAACTCCACTGCAAATGTGTAAGTACCTATGTGTACACGTGTATGTGCATACATGTGTATGTATGTGCTGTGTTGTATGCACATGTGTGTATACATACACTTATGTGTACACAGCTGACTTTGGGTATCTTTCTCCATATTAATTTTTGAGGCAGAGTCCCCCTTGCTTTACTTGGAGCTCACCATTTTATCTAGGTTGAATGTGCTCCTGGAGTCCACCTGCCTCTGCTTCTACAGCACTGGAATTACAGACATAAGCCACCCTGCCCAGCTTGCTGTGTGGGTGCTGGGACACGAGGTCAGGACCTCTGCCTTGTGTAGCAAGCATTTCATTGACTACGTCTCCTCAGCCTGGATGTAGGAATTTTTTGTACTTTCCACTCAATTTTGCAGTGAACCTGAAACTGCTCCCCCAAATAGTCTTCAAATCAATGTACTTTGAGGCCAGCTTTGCTGCCACACTATAAATGTTAAGGTCAAAACTTGCGGAGCTATAAGTATGAGATTATAAACTACCTGTTTGAGCTAGTCTCAGAAATCAAAACAAAGAATTTTAACCACAATTTAAAAACAAATCTCTTTTTAAACATTCACAAATAACGTAAATGAAATAATGCTCACAGTCCCAAAGGCTTAGGAGTCCAAGGGCAAGGTGCCTGGTGAGGATTTGCTTTGAAGAGGTACCTTTATCTGTGCTCTCGTGGAGTGAAAGGAAATCCCTCCTTCAGGTGCTCAGTGCGCAACTCCAGGTGCATTTGTTTCTAGGTGAAAAAGCAGTGAGTGTCCAGGAAGGAGTCAAAGTGTTTATTTTGACCTTTTCTTGCTTTCTATTTCCTCTTTCATTTTAACGTTGATCTGCCGTAACACTAACTGCCATAAAACTGCTGCTTAGTTAATGGCCTCACCCCTTAAATAAACTTACACACCTCCATCGTTAATGTCATTGGTTCAGTCACAGGAAGCTTTGTAGATCTATTAAGAGCTATCTGACACTCACACAACAAATGTCGTTGGTTCAGTTGAAATCTGAAAGCAGGCAGATGGTGTTTAGAGAGAGCTGGGGCTTTGGAGTTATCATAAGTAGTTTGGACTGGTGCTCTATCAGCTCCTAACTAGTTGGGAGAGTCTGGAGGAGACTGTACATAAAGGCATACACTGTAGCACTTGGTAACCAGCAAGTAGTGAGTAGGTGTGGATTTCTTTTCTTTTTCAAGTAATTCTCCTTGAGTCCTTTGGGCTTTAGGATCTCAGGGACTTCAGTCTTCATTAGCTTGATTCTCCTCTCCTCTCCTCTCCTCCCCCCTCCGTGTGTGTGTGTGTGTGTGTGTGTGTGTGTGTGTGTGTGTGTGTGTGTGTATTCCTTCCTCGGGGTTGAATCTGGGGCCCTCCCACATGCTAGAGAAGCTCTCTATCACCAAGCCAACTTCCCAGCACCTCTGATGGTTGATTTTTATACTCAGAACATTCAAGTTTGCATAGTAAAAAAATGGTAATTTGATTTACCCCATTTGTTAAAACAAGACATAGAATTCATTCATTTTGCGTCTGATATGATGGAGAAGGTAAGAGTCCATGATCATTGTCTCTCCCATAGGGTGCTCACCGTTGCCACCACTCCTCTTTTACTTTAGGAATCTGTCTGCCTAGAGGCCTTATGAAAGCCATAAACAAGCCACATAGTCAACCAGCTTTCCAATAAACTGCATGTCTACCATAGTCTTGAAAGGGAGCAGTCTCCTTAGGAACCAAGAATTCATCACCTCATTTGGTAAAGATTGGACAAGCCAGTTCTGGGAAGTAAACACAGTTGCTGAGAGTGGTAGGGACTCAAAAAGAATAAACCAAATGGTCTTTCTCCTTCTTTAGTACAAGTCAATGTCCTTGAAAAAGAAAAAAGCAAGCCCCTTGCAAACGCCTTGGAACAAATGAGTATATAAAGGTCAAGTTTCAGCCAGAGTTCCCACACCAGTTGTATCTTGGTCATTTCACCCAGCAGCTTCACAGTGGAGAATATGGCACCAGGAAAGGCCCACCCAGCAACTCTGAGCTTTCCTGTTCTTAGCACTTATTGATGGTGCAGTTGCACACATGAGCATCTCAAGAGGATTGTTTAACTTGAACCACCAGAGGCTTTTCACGGTGACTTCAGTTTTTCATGGGGTCAACCTCAGCCACACATAACATTGCAGTTGTCTGTTTTAGCTTACAGAGTCACAGATGTATCCTTATATGTTCATGGAGTAGTGTTTGACACCAGTACTCCTAGGTAGATTGGAAAGCTGTCAGAATATTACAAGTTAGAAAACCCAACAGTGTTTACCACTCTGCAAATGGACACAATTAAGGGTCCAAAGTCAGGAGCTAGGCCTGGGACGATGGCTTAGCTGGTAAAAATGATTGTCATATAGGTGTGAGGATCCAAGTTCCATTGCTAGCACTCACATAAAAAAAACAGTTGTGGTGGCACACCCCTATAATCTCAACACTGGAGAAGTAGGGGACAGGAAGATCCTTGGGTTAACTGGTCAACCACTTTAGTGGGAGAGACCCAAGTCCCAAGGAGAGACTTTGTCTCAAGAAATGAAATAGATGGCTCTCAAGGAATAATATTCATGGTGCACACACACACACACACATATTCAGGAGCTGGACCAAAACCAGGTTGAAATCTTGATGTAACTATTATAATAGAATGATGACAATGTCAACTCATAAGACATTTTTTTACTTTGATAAATTGAATGCTTTAAAAGCAGAGATGTAGACAGTCCGTGCTATACACTCAAAAGAGCAAGGGAGACAATAAGTACATTTCATTACTAGGCCAGAATGAGGAATCCAGGGGTTTGTCTTCTTTATATTGAAAGGTCAATGAAACAATGCCGCCAGGTGACAGTGTGGGATCTACAGTCAAGTGAAGTGAGCCAGTCTGAAATATGTAGAACAAGGGCCAGCAAGATTGAGCCCAGGCCAGATACCACCCACAGCCTGATGCTCTGAGTTTGGTTGGAGCACAACCAGACACATTAATTTACATATCGTTTTAGCTGCTGTCATGGAATAGTGACAGTTAGAGTCCAGCAGCTGTGGGAGAACCACTGACTTGCCAAAGCCTAAAATATTTGTGAAGTGGATCTTTACAGCAAATTCATTAGAAAACATACAAAGCAGACAGGTGCCATTGACAGTGCTGAGAAGAGAAGCAGCTGTAGGACACCCCGGAGTGGAAAGAGCATCTTGTGTTTCCTTCAGGACACAAACCTACCAAATCCCAGCTAGACAGAGAATAAATTGCTTCCTGTAAAGTTTTCACATAAGAGACCAGGGAGATGGCTTGGTGGATGAAACACCAGCCATGCAAGAGTAAAGACCTGGATTCAGATCCTCAGAGCTCTGGGACAAGCAGTTTGGGTGTGATGGCTGGCCTGTAATCCCAGCTCCAAGTAGCCAGAGACAAAGGGTTTCTTGTGCAAACTGTCTGGCTAGAAGCTGAATACACAGGCTCAGTGTTCAGCAAGAAAGCCTGGCCCAGTAAATAAAGAGTATGGAAAATACTCAGGATCAACCTTGGAACTCCACACGAATGTGCCCACATGTGCACACCCCTACATGTGAACACACGCAAACACACACACACACACACACACACACACACACAAAGCATACCATCCTTATAGACACAAGGAAAAAAAACCTATTTTCAGCAACATATGTGTTTCTTATGTTTAAAGGTATTTTAATAAGAAAATCGAATATATTTAAGGGAGACTTGTAGAATACCTTAAATCAAATGTTTTCATTTTTTCAGATAAGCTTTAAGGAAATGAAAAGTATGTAAAAAGGTAATATTTGATGCAACATGAAGGAATTCCAGAAAGAACTAACAACGTATAAAATTATTCTTGTAAAAAGTGAGCCAGAAGTGCCTCACACCTGTAATCCAGCACTGGGGAGGCTAAAATGGGGAGGTTCATCACACATTTGAGGCTAGCCTGTGCTACATAGTAAGTTCCAGGAGAGGGTGGGCTCCATAGGAAGACTGAGACCCAGAGAATAAAGGTAGGCGATGGCATGAGCATGTGTGTCTTCTGGAGGGCATACAGGACCAGTGTGGTGTGGGCAAGTTTCATAAAGAACAATGCAGGCAAATGCTACTCCAGAACACGGCAGCTCTAAAAGGACAAGGCTATGGGGAATTCTGAGACGACACAGAGAAGCCTGGGCCCAGGTCCCACCCAGTGTGAGAGAGGAAAGTGATTATGGCAAATGGGGATGTGATTGCATATTTTTTGAGTCAAGCCTGAAATTACAAAATGGTCAATTTAACTTCATCTCTAAAATGAACACACTCGAATGACTCATGTACAAGTCTATTTGCAAGCTCTCAATGATCAGAAGGGACAAGCTATAATGAACACAGCTTAGACTTTCTTCTGCAAAGCAGTTAGACCATCACTTCTGTTTGTGAGGGTGACAGGAATAGCACTCAAGGCCAGCTGGGGGCTGTCACCAGATGCTTACTGTATGAGGATCACAGAGGGCTCTCCTAGCTGCTGCTCTGAACTGAAATGTGAAATTGTCGAGTGTAAATGCACACCAGATTTCAAAACCTCAACACTGGAAAAAACAAAAACAACAAACATCTCACTAATAAGTTTACATCTGTTGCATGTTAAAATTACCATTTTTATGTATAGGGCTAATATGCTATTATTTAATAACCAACACATGGATGGAAGAAAGAAATGAGCCCCATGTACACATCAGAACTTTACTCAGGTATACATAAGAATGAAGTCAGGGGCTGGAGAGATGGCTCAGTGGTTAAGAGCAGTGACTGTTCTTCCAGAGGACATGAGTTCAATTCCCAGTAACCACATGGTGGCTCTCAATCATCTGTAATGGGATCTGATGACCTCTTCTGGCCTGTAGGCATACATGCAGGCAGAACACTGTCTACTTAATAAATAAATAAATCTTAAAAAAAAAAAAGAATGAAGTCAGGGCATCAGCAGAAGATGGGTGGGACTGGGGATAATTGTGTTAGGTAAAATAAGCCAGACTAAGAAAGACAAATATTGCATGTTTTACTCTAATAGATGAAAACCAGATATATATATATATATATATATATATATATATATATATATAATTTTAGACATAAATTTGATCACCCAAATATATACCTATACATGTTATACACACATACACACATATAAGTATGTATGTATTCATACATATATGTGACATTGAGTGTAGAGGGGGGGTTATGGGAGAAAGGTGGGATAATGGAAGGCATGTGACATGAAAGAAGAGATTATTTGGGGGAGAACTAGGGGATCCAACAAGAAGGGAGGGAAATGTGGAAGAGGGCAGTAAAATGCCTAGTGTTTAATGTCAGCGATGGTGTGGTTTGGGATATATCATTCATTTGAGATCCATACATACAGACAACGAAATGTACCAGAAGTTTCTAAGGGCAGGGGCTCATCTTACTAGGCTGAGAAAGTACCATATAACAAACACCACGTAGTTAGGAACCAGGCAGATGTTTAGCTAAGGGGAAACAGGCTGCAGGGGAGCTCCACCTCCTTAGACTTCTTGGTTTGTCTGACGCCCACTCTGGTGCTGCCTATTGTTCAGCACCACGTGTTGCTTGTTTGACGTGTGGTGTGTCAGTTCTTCCTTCCCAAAGGACCCTTGAGGAAAGGACATGAGTGAACGTGGGAAAGCCGCCGTGAGGACTGTGACATTAAGTCAGCCATCGCCACGAGAGATCCACACATTAGATCCAACTCTTACAGCCAGACATCTAAAATTCAGATGGGCCCCTGACACGGAGTATAACCCATGAGGAATGTACTCAGCCAGCCTTGACAAAGAACAAATGAGGTAAATGTGTGAGCAGTCTCATTACCCCAGCTCTATCTGACAGAATTATTATGTGTATAGAAAGAAAGAGAAGTGTAACGCTCCATTATGTAATAGGATGGGTTAGAAGCCTACTAAATGAGGTAGAAAATGGGAATATTGCAAAAAGGCAGAAACCAGAAACCAAAAGATGAGGGTAGTTGGGAATCACATTTGGGGATGAGCTCCTAAGGACCAATTAACTGTCTTCAGGGCATTGGCTGGGTTGGCATTCCCCGTTTTCCATTTGCACTGAGGATTTAACCCACATGGAGGGTTTGTTTGTTTGTTTGTTTTTAAAGCTGGAAGAGAGTTTTAACTGAGCAGCATAAACTTTGAGGGTCAGAGGATAGCAGAAAATGTCAACCAACATTAAAATCTTCCTCTCCGAAGATTAACCTTCACCCTGGGTCTTCGGCCTGTGTGGATAATTTCAGGCAGCGTGAAACAGGCTCAGGAGCACAGCTCCCTGGCCACAAGCGGTGTGTAGGAAGGTGCAAACAGCCTAACTTGTCCACAGCATCTTTATTCTAAGCTTGACCTGATCTCCCCCAGGAAACGCAGATTCAAATTGATTTCTGTGCCCTGGATAGGTAATTATCCCGGTGGAGTTATGTAAGGTCCTCACAGAGGAGGATTTGCCTGTTGGAGATGTTTTGACCTTTGTGCTGGTAAATATATCTGAAGTCAGTTCTTATGTCATAAAATACCACCTGAGGGCATTCAGTTAATTCAGTGCATTCTCAATGGCATGGGTTATCATCGTTACCACTTTTCAAAACTCTGTAATAGTTCATGTTAGGACATAGTTCTCTATAAAGTTTCCTCTTAAAATACTGAGCTGGTGTAGGCTCTGAGTTAATATTTGATTGGAGTTAAGTTGGCTGTTCACCTCAAAAGTACAATACTTTTAGTACTTGATATATGAATACTAATAAGATAAATGCAGGTATTGTTGACAAGACAGTATTCTGGAGGAACTCTACTCCGTTTCAACTCATGGGAAATAATGAAAACATGCAATACTTAAAAAATACTGTGTATGTATCTATCATCTATTTGATTTCTGAAACAGGGTCTCACTCTGTACCCTAGGATGACCTGGAACTCATAGCAATTGTCCTGTCCTAGTCCCCTGAATGGTAGGGTTACAGGTATCAAGGAGCACACAGAATGAATGATCATGCTCCTAACTGCAGAAAATCTAATTTCACTGAATGATTTTTAAGTACAAAGACTAATCTAAAGGTGTCAGTTTCCTAAGTAGTGTGTATTTTTAAAATTACAAGCAAAATAAATACTAAGTTAAAATGTGGTTCAATATTTCATAGATGGTTAGGAATTGATGGAGGTTAAAGCAATAGGCTGGATAGACATGGCTTTATATGAAAATATATGCTAGTTGTATGCAACAGTGCATACCTCTAGTTTATTTCTTAGGAGGCTGAGAGGAGAAGATAGTTTGAGCTCAGTCTGGGTTACAAAATGTGACCCTGTCTCAAGGCAAGTAAACAAAAAGCAAGCACATGCATACATGTGTACATATATTCACATACACCTCCACATATACATACACAATACACTTCTTATATGCACACATACACACGTATGCACATACATTTACACCCCCATTCTCCCACATACACATATTTGCATACACACCTACTCACACACACACTCATATACACCCACATACATATTCATATATACACCCATAGACACATTCACATATATACACACATATACATATATGCACATACACATGTATATAGATACACATATACATATATGCACATACACATGTATAGATACACATATACATATATGCATACACATATATATAGATACACATATGCATATATGCACATACACACGTATATCGATACACATATACATATACACACATACACATATATAGATACACATATGCATATATGCACATACACATGTGTAGATACACATATACATATATGCATACACACATATATAGATACACATATACATATATGCACATACACATGTATAGATACACATATACATAATGCATACACACATATATAGATACACATATATGCGCATACACATGTATAGATACACATATACATATATGCCCATACACACATATATACACATATACATATATGCACAGACACACATTTTTACACATATACATATATGCCCATACACACATATATACACATATACATATATGCACAGACACATGTTCACATATATACACATACATTCACATGTACACCTATACATATACACCTAGAAACATACATCTTTCACATAGAGATACATACACATCAATATACACACATACATGTGTACACACATATTCACACATATGCCTACATAAATACAGCCCCACATATATACATATTCACTCCCACACACATACACACATGCATACACATACCCATAAATAAACACACACACGTATATTCACACCCATCCACACAATACACATGCATGCATATACACATTTACACATATATCACACAAACATACATGTATAGACACATTCACATATGCACATATATACCCAGACACAAAGACACATATAATGCCTGGAATATTAGAACAAGTACTTTCTTCTTATGCGCGGGACTAATAAGAGGAAAAACACATGTGCTTTCTCAGGAAATTCCAACATTTGCAACCCTTTGTATTTCATGGCTATACGTGGAGCTGGTGGATAGATGGATGGGTGTGGATTACAGCTCTGGATATTTTGTGAATATTAATGGCGTTAATGGGCAGGCAGATGGGTGGATCCTTTCATTAAATATTCATGTAAGTTTAGGGACATCTTGGGGATTGAAGAAAGGAGTAGTTCCCTAGATCAAGTACCTCTCTCTAGACGTCCTCATGGAGCCTGGATCCACTGCTGGAAGGTTAGGAAGTCTGGTTAGGCCTTCAGCATGCATCGCGGAAGGTCTGGTAACTATTCTAAGGAATTCCTAAGACAATGGGTGAATAGGAAGACAGATGTGCACGCGACATCTGGCTTTGCCCTCCTTCCCTTTGTAGCTTTCTGCTCATGGTGAACATCCATCCTCTGGAGAGAGTGCCATGTTGGATGTTCCAGGCTTGTTGCAATTGATTTGCAGTTCAAAGCTGGTGCCTGAATGTGGTCTATCTGTGATGTAAGGCCAGCAATGTCCTGTGGAGCCCAGTCTACACAGGTGTGAACTGGTGATGCTGAAGCCTTCAATGTCCTGTGGAGCCCAGTCTAAACATGTGTGAACTGGTGAGACTAAAGCCAGTACCACAGTTGCACTCTTGTCTCCCACCAAGAAGCCGTATCTATTGTTTCTCTGCATTGTGAAGTTTCCATGTGTAGGAGAAAACTCTAGGCAGCCATTCCTACATTGGCTTCCTACAATGGCTGCTAGAAAACTAGATATGCTTCTATATCCCAATTTTCAGCCTAAAAAAATGCCAGTGGATCGGGGGGGGGGGTGAGCCATACCTGGGCAGTCTGTCCTCATTTACCCACAAAGGCATTTTGCAATAGTCTGTTCTAATAAAGACAGAAGAGTAGGATATAAAACTTTAGAAAGCCCTTGTGAAGGCCATAGTCACAGCCAGATGGCTCATTTGCACAGAGCAATAATCTACAAAAGATTATTGGGGTTCATGCAGCAGGCCTCATCCTCGCACCCTCACCCAGGAGTTCAGTACAGCTAGAATACGGTGAGTGAGATTTGGGTCGAGGACCTAAATGTCTGGCTCGGGCCAAAGGTCTCCAATCCCATCTCTAAATGATTTGGCTCCATTCATTGCCACATCACTCACAAAGTTCTCCTTAGGCTCTTGGCCTGGGTCAGTAAAGTAAGCTCACTGGTTTCAGAAGGTCTCTGTTCTGGGAAAGATGACCTGCTGCTTCATTTGGTGAGATGAAACAGGCTCCCCATCAATCTTGCATAACTCAGCTAATGAAGGGTAAGACCTTAGCATGGCTAAATGGGATCTCTGGCCCTTTGTTCAAGAATACAGCTTTAAAGATGATCACACAGGCTCTGGGTTCAAGATCCAGCACTGGGGAAAATAATACTAGTCATAGTCAATAGTTTTTGCCTCTTCCATAGCCAAACATCTCACTTACATTTTTGAAAAAATATTAATGTGATTTATACAAAATCAACCTTTTCCCTTCCCCTCTATCCCCTTTCTCTACTGAAGGGGACATGTTCTTATGTATATGCATTTCTCTTATTGGTTGATGAATAAAACACTGTTTGGCCATTAGAGGTAGGAAGATGGACAGGAGACGAGGAGAATTCTGGGAAAGGTAGGCAGAAAGAGATCGCAAGGGGATGCTATGTAGAGATTGGGAGGATGGGACGCACCAGGCATTCTCTGGTAAGATAAGGCCATGTAGAAATACATAGATTAATAGTTATGGGTTAATAATTAAGACAGAGCTAGCCAGTAAAAAGCCTAAGCCATCGGCCAACAGTTTAATAATTAATATAAGTCTTTGTATGCTTATTTGGGGATGAAGGGCAGCAGGACCTGGTGGGACAAGAGAACTCCAGCAACACTCTACCATTTTCCCATTACCCTTTCTTGTATAAAAGCCCAATGAACACAGATCAGGCAAGGCAGACTGCAAACAAGCCTCAGTGGCATCATGCTTGTGTGGCAAGCCGTTTCCCCCACGGAGCTGCCCTCAGTGTTCTGTGGTGTGTGGAATGTGCTCGCTGCAATGTGGCTTTTTCAGACATTGTGATGACAGCTGAGACGCACGGCAGTTTAACTAGAATTCTAGCTTCAGATTCTTCTAGGTGCATCCTTAACCAGATCATCTACACTTTATTTTCTCTACATGAAAATGAGGCATTTCTCTGCTTAAATAGATTTCTCTTTTCATGGTTGAAAAACATGAGGCAAACTACATAAAACTGTTCCCAGTATTGTCTCTGATAACTGATGCATTTCACTGTTCTTGTTTAAACTCAGCTAGGATTCTGATTCCTGAGCTTCAAAGGGTATAATGTCAGTCTGGTAGCTCTGAGAGACATACCAGAGTCAGGAAATAACTTAGAAAATTAAAAAATTATTTTTTGGGCATGCATTTGGAGCTCTCGTGTGTGTGTGTGTGTGTGTGTGTGTGTGTGTGTGTGTGTGTGTGTGTGTGTGTGTGGCCAGAGGTCAACAGCAGGTGTCCTCAGTTTCTCTCCACCTAGTTTTTTGAGACAGGGTTTCTCACTGAACTTGGAGTTCACTAATTTGGCTAGAGTGACTGACAAGAAGGCTCTAGCAAGATAGCTGTTTCCACCTCCCAAACCTCAGGATTACAAGTGTGCACTAGCACGCCCATTTTTAAATTCACGAGTACTAGGGTCTTCATGATTGTGTGGCAGGCAGCTTACTCATGGAACTGCCCTCCCACCCTGGTCCTGGACTCCTTCCTGTAATAATAATCTTCTTTGCTGTCACGGGAGCACAAAAATCTTTTGTCTAGTAGGAATCAAAACTTCCTTTTAAACAAATTCACTAAGCTTCCCCACAAACCTTCATATAAGGAAACAGTCGAGGGATTTACATTTCAGTGATGAAGATATTAAACAATTATCTCATGGCTGGAAAGACCACACAGCACTTAAGAGCACCGGCCATCTTCCAGAGGACCCGGATTGGCTTCCCAGCTCCCACATGGCAGTTCACAACTGCCTGTACCAGTTCTAGGGGCTCCAGTGTCCTCTTCTCACTTTCTTGGGCATTGCGTGCATGTAGTACACATACATGCATTCAGGCAAAACACTCACACACATAAAATCTAGAAAAGTTTAGAAACGAGTTACCTCCTGTGGTTAGCAGTTTTGGAGCTTACAAGGAAGCCCTGACTGAAATTTCCATCATTTAAAAGTTCCAGTTGCCATGATTAGCTAGATTTTACATTTTGGAATTTTGTTTCATTTTTCATTTTTCACTCTAGGATTTCAGTGGGATGAGCAGGGAAATAGCATTGTTTCCAATCAGAATGACTTACTATTTGCTCAGTCCTGAGCGGAGCTTCTGAGACATTAAGACAACCTCTGGATGAGGATCGTTGTCTCTGGTGGCCACTTCACCATCAGTTCCCTGTTCTCCATGTCCAAAAGTGGGTGACGCGGACACCCCTGGGGTCACCCGCCAGTAACCAGAGGTCCTCTTGTCCTCTCGCCGTACTGTCACAGTGCTATTCCTCCACCAATCCAGGGCACATCTAACCACACTTTCCTCTCATGGAGCTGAACTAACTCCTAAGAGGTCTGGCCTCAAGCCAGGATGGGAGGAGAGACTCCCCTAACATCTGTGTTTGCTCCTCACTGACCCTTATCAGGATCCGGCCTTCTGGTGCTTCCCGGAACCCTGTTAAAGAACTACTGTGGATTCTGACTTTGTGATGCGCCATCTCTTGAAGAACTCCGTGATGTCACCCGGTTCCCAGCACTGTCCCAGAAGTCCTTGCTCCCTACAAGAAATTCAAGAGTGTGCAGGCTGATTATCTTCTGTCATGGTCACAGCCACACACAGGTCTACTCACTCACCCACACTATATGTCCTTAGTGAGTAAGTCAACACATGTCAATGTAGAAGGAAGACACTAAGTGAATCAGCATGTTAAGTGTTAGAATAATTCATAAACTGTATTTTGAATGTAGTATTTATTTGACAACTCTGTGAACAGATGACTTAATCAAAACTGCTAGGGTAAATCACCTCTGGGAGAATTCAGCTACAGGAGGAAAAGTGGTGTGGGGGTGTTGTGCTAACAACAGAAGAATAAAAGGGCATAAAGCTGTTGCTGAAAGTCATTTGTTAGTAAAATGAGATGTATGAGTTTATACATCATCTGAGATGAATGGACAAAACAGTCGGGGGAAGAGTAAGTAGCTGAGGTTCTGCTAAAGCTCAGAATAAAATTATAGGAAAGACGGTTTGGGCAGAGATGGCCTGAGAAGACATGGGCTGGGGAGACATGGACTGGGGGACATGGACTGGGGAGAAGGCTCAGTCATATATTGCCTTGTATAAGGACCTGGGTTTGATTTCCAGAACACAGAGGACAAATTTGAGCACAGTTGTGCACACTTGTAATTCCTGTGCTGGCAAAGTAGAGCCAGGCTGATCTTTGGGGCTTGCTGGCTGGAGACTAGTAGATTTAAGAAAGGTCCAGGCCATGAATGACCTGTATTTAAAAAACAAAAAAAAAAATAAAAAACATGATGAGAAGTTCCTGGAAAATAACATTGTCTTCTGGCCTACACACACACACACACACACACACACGCACGCACGCACGCACGCACGCACGCACATACATGTACACACACACACACACACACACACCAGCACACACACACGCACTCATATAACCTTTAAGAATAAGTGTCAATCTTGGACAGGAGAAGGTAACTTCCTTCTCTCAAATAAGAAGGAAAAGAAGTGGAGGTTGATGAGGAGCTGAATAAATGTGTAGGCCAAACAGAACCTTCCACAGCTCTCTGCTTCTGTGCAGTGAGGGACAGAGTCCCTTATCACCAGTGGAGCTGAGGATAAAGGAAGGGAGCTTGAGATGGGTAAATGTCTGTAACAACTTCTCCAAATAAGATGTGAAACATGCCAGAAGCCAGTGAAGGGGCTGACAGCAGCTACCGGTCCATCTGAGGAGAAAGCTGTGTCTGCACTGTCCCTGTCTCCTGTGAATATTTTTTTGTCTAGTAATACCCAACTGTTTATCTGAAGTTGGAACAGTGAACATAGATGGTTGGCAAGATCTAAACTCAGGGTCTGCTGTGATGTCTCTGCAGACACACACTCAGGGGCTCAGCCATGTCTCAGCAGACACACACACTCAGGGGCTGCGCCATGTCTCAGCAGACACACACACTCAGGGGCTGCGCCATGTCTCAGCAGACACACACTCAGGGTCTGCTGTGATGTCTCAGCAGACACACACTCAGGGTCTGCTGTGATGTCTCTGCAGACACACACACTCAGGGGCTCAGCCATGTCTCAGCAGACACACACACAGGGGCTGCAGCCATGTCTCAGCAGACACACACACAGGGGCTGCAGCCATGTCTCAGCAGACACACACACAGGGGCTGCAGCCATGTCTCTGCAGACACACACACTCAGGGGCTGCAGCCATGTCTCAGCAGACACACACACAGGGGCTGCAGCCATGTCTCTGCAGACACACACACTCAGGGTCTGCTGTGATGTCTCTGCAGACACACACACACAGGGGCTGCAGCCATGTCTCAGCAGACACACACACTCAGGGTCTGCTGTGATGTCTCTGCAGACACACACACTCAGGGTCTGCTGTGATGTCTCTGCAGACACACACTCAGGGGCTCAGCCATGTCTCAGCAGACACACACACTCAGGGGCTGCGCCATGTCTCAGCAGACACACACACTCAGGGGCTGCGCCATGTCTCAGCAGACACACACTCAGGGTCTGCTGTGATGTCTCAGCAGACACACACTCAGGGTCTGCTGTGATGTCTCTGCAGACACACACACTCAGGGGCTCAGCCATGTCTCAGCAGACACACACACAGGGGCTGCAGCCATGTCTCAGCAGACACACACACAGGGGCTGCAGCCATGTCTCTGCAGACACACACACTCAGGGGCTGCAGCCATGTCTCAGCAGACACACACACAGGGGCTGCAGCCATGTCTCTGCAGACACACACACTCAGGGTCTGCTGTGATGTCTCTGCAGACACACACACACAGGGGCTGCAGCCATGTCTCAGCAGACACACACACTCAGGGTCTGCTGTGATGTCTCTGCAGACACACACACTCAGGGGCTGCAGCCATGTCTCAGCAGACACACACTCAGGGTCTGCTGTGATGTCTCTGCAGACACATACACTCAGGGGCTGCAGCCATGTCTCAGCAGACACACACACAGGGGCTGCAGCCATGTCTCAGCAGACACACACTCAGGGTCTGCTGTGATGTCTCTGCAGACACACACACTCAGGGGCTCAGCCATGTCTCAGCAGACACATACACTCAGGGGCTGCAGCCATGTCTCAGCAGACACACACACACTCAGGGGCTGCAGCCATGTCTCAGCAGACACACACTCAGGGTCTGCTGTGATGTCTCTGCAGACACACACACTCAGGGGATGCAGCCATGTCTCTGCAGACACACACACTCAGGGGCTGCAGCCATGTCTCAGCAGACACACACACCACTTTTGCAGAGGACCAGGGTTTGTGTTCTGGCTCCCATAGCAGGAGAGTCATACCCATCTAACTCCAGCTCCAGAGGACCCAACATCCTCTTCTGAGTTCTGACAATACCTGCTTTTATGTGTTGGATGTAAACTTACAAAGGCATACACACATACACGTTAATAAATAATTTTAAAAGATGCAAATTTAGAGAGGATGAATGGAGAAAAGTAGTGTCAGCATCAGGGAGTGATTCACAATGTAGGCTAGACAGAGAAGGGCCAAGATCAATAGGAAGCCCCCGACTCTGAGGAAGGGCTGCTTGCCTGTATGCTTGTGTGTGTACTGAGGAGTCAAACGAATGCCAGTATGTGACCTAGAACAGAGGGAGAAAGAAACATCTGGAAATAGCATCCTTACACAAGTGTGACCGTCAGAGGCTTTTCATCAAACACCGTGCAGAATGGTGCTGGGATGAGGGCTGCCCTTTCATGTAGATTTCCAAAAATAGGAACCTTTGGTGCTCAAAATGAAAATGGGCAGAGATGCAAAGGTGCAACTCTGGGGAGCTCTGTGCTTCTCAATGAGGAACTTGCTGTCAAGGGTGCTCTGAGGAGTGGAAATAGAATGGAGCTAAAAACCAAACATCAAGGAATGGTCACAGCTGACAGTGAACAGATTTCCTTAGAGGAGAAAGCAGAAGCCCTTGTTGGTGTCATGGTCAAGGAAGACCACTCCTGACCTCTATTATGGGATGCATATAAATGTTCTCCAAGGAGTGCAATATAGTTTACAATGAGGAGGATTATGAAGCATAGGACTATGTGCTATTGTGGTTATTATCTGTTCATAGAACACAAAGGTGCGTACGCATGCGCACATACACAAACACATACACCTACACACACACACACACACACACACACACACACACACACACACGTACACACACACACATACACACACGTACACACACACATGCACACACACATACATACATGTACAGCACACACACATACACACACCACATACACACACACACACACACACACACACACGCATGCACACACACATACACACACATACACACATGCACACACACACATACATACATGTACACACACGGACACACACACACACACACACACACACACACACACACACGTACACACACACACACACACACACACACACACACACACACACACAACACACACACACCACGCACGCACGCACGCACGCACGCACAGCCTTCACCCACGCTCCATACCACTCCCTACTCAAACTAGCAACTCTCACAAGCTTTAATGCATTTCATGGACACATCTTAGTCTTTTCTCACCAGAACCCAGGGAGATAAAAATCAAACTGAAGAATGAAGACATTTTAGCAACTGGCTGAGGACAAGGTCAGGGACTGTGAGAGTTGCCAACGTGACACAGTCTAGAATCACTTTGGGAAGGAATCTCGGTGAGTCATTTTCTGTGTCAGGCTAGGCTTCCAACATGTCAGCGGGGTGGGGGCTTCTTGATTAGATGAAGTGATGTGGGGAGACCTGCCCACTGTGGGCGGCACCCTTGTCTGGATAGGGGGTCCTGCACGTAGAGGAGTGGAGAAAGTGAGCTGAGCACTAGCCAGCATGCATTGGTTCATTGCTCTCTGTCTTGCCTATGGATAATCTGAGCAGTTATCTCAGTTCTGAGAGATGCTGAAGTCATCCAGTTACTGTCAGTAATGAGAAAGCTGACTGGGAGTTCAATGGCTTTCTGTTTCTCCTAGACACCTAGGGCACTTTGCACAGTTGATAATTCTCAACTTTTTTTTTTTTTTTTTTAAGATAGCATCTCTTTACATAGCCCTGGCTTTCCCAGGACCTACTATGTAAAGCAGGCTGTCCTCAAACTCACAGAGATCCTCCAGCCTCTGCCTCCCTAGTGCTAGATTAAAGGTGTGCTCCACCACTGCCCAGCCTTTTCTCTCTCTTTTTCTTTCTTTTTTCCTCCCTCCTCCCCTCCCTCTCTCTGTCTTTTTCTTTCTTTCTTTGCCATCACATATTACAGCAGCAGAACCCTGACAACCTAAAAGCTCAGGCTTGTCAAGGAGACTCAAACCTCAGAGCTGGTTTTCTTCTTCCAAGTCTCACATGTTTATCTACTAGCATGATTATTTTGAAAACTCTTAGAGGTAAAATGAAACCCGTAGCCCTATTCATGAGAGGTTGGTTCATTAGAACTGAACATAGAGTAAGTTTCCATGGAAACAGGGAGCTCCATTAAAGCTAAATATGATCACAGTGTCCAAATACATTTGGTGTGTTTTAATAACAGAGGCATCCTTTATGCTAGATCTCTCAAGGTAGAATTTTGAGTTGGAAGTCTCTGTCTCATGTGAAGCTGTACTGCAACAATGGCTATATTCTAACAGTAATGTGTGCCTCATAACTACACTTTAAACTCCATGGGTCTCAGTTTCCACATGTGTGTGGAATGAAATCTCTAGGGCTAACCGCAGACTGCTTTTTGTTACTCAATGACATGTCCTTGGTGGATGTTTTCTGAGCATTCGGGATAAGTTTAGCCAGCAGTCATTGATGGTCCCAGTGCCACCGGGGTGATGGACCATAACCATCATGTGTTTGAAACCACGGTGTGACTTACGGCAGGTCAACAGTTAATGGCTTCAAGTGTGAAGCATGCTGGAAATAACCACGACAATGTTTGGGAAATCCATACTTGTCATGATTACTTCTGTCTTTCATAAACCAGCACCAAGAAAGCAAAGGGAGTCTGACCACACTCCCTGCTCTGGCGATGTGACTAATGGGCCATAGATGCTGGCCCTTAGCAGCATGTGGGGACAGCTTTGCAAGAAAATGCGGAGTCTTGATTTTTACCTGGGGAGAAGCACACTTTAAAATTTCTCTGCAACTTTCCCATCAGCCATTAGGGACCAGTGCGTGCCCACTTATACCTCTATCACACTAGCCACACTTGGTGGTGGTCACCCCGCTGGACCACGCCTCCTTGACAGCCCCCATTGGCACCACTCTCCAATCTCTGGCTGAGCCTGGAGCCCTCTCCACCCTCCTCACTTTTATCAGAACACTTATAAATGACTGCCTCCTTCCCCTTCCCTGAGGGTTGGTGGGGAGTCTGCCAAGCGGCTTTGAAAAGTTCATGGTCAGTGTGGTATCAACAATACACCACAAAGGATGTGAGAACAGGGCTCATTGACACCCAGGGCTGAGTGGGGAAGGGGTAGGGGCAGAAGAAAAAAAGAAGAGAGAGGGAGAACCAGCTGGCTTCAGAGATTTTGGTGTAAATGTCCCTTTGGTAGGAAAAACCAAGGCCTATCTAGAGGGAGTCTTGAAAACCAGAAAACGGCTATAGATGTCAGCATTGAAGACAAAAACAGCTGCCCTTTATGGACTAAGTACCCCCACCAAGGCTTGTCTAGATCACAGCATGGGAAGGAAGAGGGTGACATGGGCAACTGATTGCATTTCATGAAGTAGGTGGGGTATACTTGTAGCAAGTCGGCTACCGCTAATGGTGATGACAATACTCCCGTGACATTGTGCTAAGTGAACATCTGTTCGCTCATAGCTCCTGAAAAAGTTGTTCCCTAGCTTGTAGGAGAAGACTTCTAAGGACTCTACTACACAAACTCTCATAGATAGATGCCCATGTAGGAAAGGGTTTTTTAAGGTTGAGGATTAATTTTTGTTTAGTCTCCAGAAATCCAGCGGACTATCTTCAGATAATGGAGTTACCCTTGTCCTCTCCTCGGGGCAGCTTCCAAGTGCTCTCACCCTCTGCCAATACTCAGAGGCACCATTCCAGAAGTCTTGTGACTACGCCACAGGCATTATTTTTATCTTTCCTCTCTCACTTTCCCCATTACTATTAGCAGATAATTACTTACAGGAGGGTTTCTATGCTTATCTATAAAGACAGACTCAAAAAGGGGAAGTTGGAGAATACAAGGAATTATTCAGGTCTGGACTAAAAGGAGACTGGGGAAGGATAGATAAAAGGGCAGAAGCCCAGGCAAATTAACCACCAGAACCTGTTCTGGGTAGAGGAGAATTCTTCCCAATTTTCAAATTTTCAGACTGCATTTTAGCTCACCTTCCACCATGTCCTTTTGTTGATTTGCAAACAGAGTCTCAGGAAATCCAGTCTAGGCTCCAGTTATGTGGCCAGTAATGACCTCGAACTCCTGATTCTGCCTCCATTTCCAACACTACAGTTCATGCAGCACTGGGGATCAAAGACAGGACTTCATGCATGCTAGGCAGGAGGATGAAGAAGAGTAGGTAAGGCTCTGCCAGAGTTCCATGTTTTTAAACTGTGGACTAACATGGCTCAGAATAGGAGGACGCTAAAGCTTGAAAGCAGGAACTACAACTAGCTCACTATGAATGAAGAACTAAGTAACTTGTCTGACTCACGATAAATATTCAGTGACTAAGGAACAAATATCTGAATGGGATGGACTGCTCCCCTCTTCTGTAGTCATGAGATTTCCATTGTACTCAACACATGCACATTAAATAGACCGGCTTATCATTCCTATAAAAATAAGAGGATTGAGCCAAATAGAAGACAGGGTCCTCAAACAATCTCTGTCTGTGAATAGTATTAGCTAAGACAAGCTGTGTGAGGTGAACACTATGTATTGTAGGCAAGAGGGTGTGATAGGGATTCATGGAAAGTCAATCTGAAAAAATAATTGTTTTATCCTAAGAGAAACTGAGACCTAAATTTGCCCAAAGCACAGTCCTGTGATCTTAAAGACACCCAGTAGCACTTGCATGGCTGTTGCCTCTGGCAGGACTGGCCCAAAATAACAGAAGAGAAAAAAAAAGGAAGAGGCAGTGGCAAAATTCTACTGAGAGTTTGACAAGCACAAGTTGCTGGTAAAACAACAACAAAAGTGCTCACTTTGGTGGGAGAAAATTAACACCTTCAAACCACCAGAGGTTCCTGTAGGTTTCTTTGACTATATTTGTCATGAATTGCTGGCATAAGTGCATAAGTAGTTGCAAGAATACTGGAGTTGCAAGTATCCTGCAAGTATACACATAATTTTAATGGTATTCCTAATTCCCAAGCATCCTGACCTCACTACACCTGGGCTTGGGCTGACTTTTGACCTGCGATGAACTGTGCACCATTAAGAAAGATGACCTAAATACAGGGCACTTCCGAAATGACTTTGTCTGGTCCCTTGGCTCTCATAGTATTGGCTTTGCCACCTGCAGTTATCCTGTTTTTCTTCAGTGAAGTTACTGGCCTAATAATAGGTTTCCTGAAGATAAGTGGATATTTTTACTTTTTCATAAGCAATCCCCAGGAATTCCTTGCCTAGTCTTCCTATCTTCAGGATCCTGCTTTGGTGTGTTAGGGGCCATCTCTGGAGAAGTCTGGGAAGCTAAAGTGTCATAAAAATGAAACAGTATTCTTGATGAGGGATGGGAGCTGCATCTATCTTCGAGTATAAGGACACGTGTTTATAATGTAGCTGGGGAACATGCTGGTTTAGTAAAGTAGTGTGTGTGGATTCTCCTCCACGATCAGTGACTTCACTAGCTTCTGGTAGTTGGCTAGGTTTCCAATACCAGGCATGGTTCCCCTCTTGTTGAGCAGGTCTTATATCCAATTGGAGTAACATTGGTTTCCACTAAAGTATATTTGCTCCTACTGCACCCTTAGGGTTAGTGTGGCACACTGGTCATTGATATGGCTCATAGGCATCATATTTGGGTAAGAGTGTTGGTTGCTTCCCTCCTTTGGAAGCTTGCACAGTGTCTTCTGGTGCCATGTTAGCCTGTCCTCAGGGAGGAGGCTTTCAGGTCACATCCAACTCACTAAGATTGTGTCTCCTAGCAATGTCAGGAGCTTGCACCTATAAAAACCCGCCAACGTGCCTCTACCCTCTAAACATGAGTTGAGCCATGGGAACCCATAGATACTCAGAATAACTACAGGCAACTAAGGGATGCTGAGAGTGGGAGAAACACTCTTCTCTAGGGAAGTTCACACCAACTGGTTATCTAATACCAAATGGTCATCCCTGTCAACAGAAATACAAGTAATGTTATATAGACTGAGCAGATTGTATTTATGCATTTAGGAGTGTGTGTGTGTGTGTGTATGCACATAACAACAATTAAAGAAAAAAGAGGCCATGAATTTGAAAGAGAACAAGCAGTGGTATATGGGAGGGTTTGGAAGGAGGAAAGGGAAGGAGAAAATGATATACTCTCAAAATTATTATAGTAATGTATAATATAATGCAATTTATATGATACACATATAAAATATAATCTCAAAAATGAAAAAATTAAAGGAATAATATAATAAAACTTGTCTCTGAATCAACAACAAAAACTAAACAGTATTAAGTCCAAAAGCTATAAGGGACACATTGTATCAACTGCAGTTTGCAAAAGCTTTGGCTCCACTCAGAGGTTAAGAGTGCAACATCCAATAAAACTTCCCATCAACCATGACTGAAACTGCACTACTATGAACCATTGTGACTCTCCATGGCTGACAAGGCAAGACTAGTTTGTTCATTATTTACTTAGTTACCTTGTTGACCACACAAAGAAATATGTTGCACCCTTTGGTCTGGTTCAGGTGCAGAATTATATCCATCCTGGCAGGGATGCGGATGTCCTGAACAGACCCTGGTGCCCCTCCCCTTGGCTATCAGACTATTGAAACAATGGTCTCCAAGAAGCTGGAATTTCCCTAGGAATCTCATGCTGGGTGAAGGAAAAGGCTGAAGTCTATTGCCAGCCAAAGGAGGAACTTGCCTCCCAAGAAAACACTTCACACAGTTCTTACAACTTGTCAGAGTCTTACTCGACAGGAGAAACTGTAGCTGGAATGATGATAGGTGGGACCATACTTTGTTATACTTAGCTATACTTCCTATCTTCCATTTTAAACCTAAACTGCAAGTCAGGGCCTTGGGGACATTTCTTGACCTCTCTTGTTCTTCTTTCTGGATCGGCCCCATTGAAGAAATCTTACTTCTCTGCTTTTCACTATTGTCTCTTCTGTGGGCATACTGAAGATGGTTGGCCAGGCCTGGCTTGTTAGATCCACAAGGGCCTGTGCTCTGACACTCTCCAGGGTCAACAATTCCAGGGACAGAGCGAAGTGGGGACAAGCTTGTGCAGAAAGACCTCATCTGAAACCAACTCTAACCTCATGTAATTTACCCACGTCACAGAACAGTCTTTATTATTTTTAACTTCCAAAAAAATAAAAAACACATAAGAACCATTTCTAGTTTGAAAGACATACCAAATCAGGAGCTGAATTTGTCCCCTGAGCGGATGTTGACTCAGGACTTGCGTTCTGAGCAGATGAAACCGGAGGGTTCAAAGCTTCGTGGACCCTCTCTTAAGAACTGTTACCACTGCGAGATTGATTCTACAGTCACAGACTGCATTCCTGCCTGCAGCCCACCACCAGGATATCTGAGATAATAGGGACAGTGAGGTACGAGACTCCCAAACCATTGTGGCTTAAATGCCTACACCACATCGGTCTGGTAGATTTCAAGACTCAGATGAAGCCCAGAAAATGAAAACAGGGATTTGAGAAGCCAAAGACTGCCGGAGAAGTCTTCACCACTCTTAAGTCCCTCACCCGTAAATATCAACAAACCAAACAAACCTCAGTAAGGTCTGGCAGAGCCTCACCAGGAAAGCAGATACTGAAAACACATGTTGGAAGCAAACGCTTTCCTTCTAGTCAGACTGCGGGTCCTGCTTATCCATGCAGGAATGCTTTCATATCCATGTAACAGAGGGGACTCAGCACCTTTCCTTTGCCCAAGGAAGGAGTATTAGCGAGTGGAGAGCAGCTAAGAGTTAACAGAGAGTGTGGATGTTCAAGACTAATATGATAATATAGGACAGTGTTTCCCGAAGGATTTCCCACACAGTGAATTTCTCAGATGCCGACTCTGTTAGATGCTCCCCCAGAAGCACTTGAAGGTCATAGGTTTAGGAAATATCGCAGGAGACATGCTTCACCTTTGATGATTTTCAATCTTCATTAGGATATTGTGGGCTCTGAGGATTCCTATAGTCAAACCACTTAACTGGGCTAAATCAAGTAATCTTCAGTTATCTCACCAGCAAAGCTCCCCTCCCGCCCCCCACCCTGCCCCTTTCTTTCACTTAACTGCTAAATATCCCAACTACTGTCCCACAGATAGCAGTGTGGGGAGCGCTTTTGTCGAGAGGAAGGAGCAAGGATTTAGGGAGTGAATTGTCCTTTAGAACTAACCCTTTGATGAGGCTCAGTCCTCCCTTCCCTAGTTTTTGCCATTTTAGGAAATTATAACACATCCCAATCTAAGCTCAAGCCAGAAAAACAGGAGTTATATCTGTCATGGTGATAACCTTTAAAAATTATAAAATGCAAGCATGGATTTAAAAATAATTTAAACAGCAGAAGAGCCTGAAATGTCTCAGCCTCTTTTCTTCTTATACCCTTATCTGCTCGGCCAGTGTCCTTTGCAGAGGCGCTAACTGGCATCATTATTTCTGTTTGTCTTTTCTGTTCTTTATGGGCACTGGGGATGCAGTTGGCAGAGAACCCACTGCTTTGAATTTAAGCACCAGGCAGGGCTGGAGAGAAGATTCAGTGAATTCTTGCAGGGTTTGGATCTGAGTCCCCATACAGGGCAACTCACAACCACCTGTAGTTCCAGCTCAGGGCACATTTGATGGCTTCCACTGACACCTATGAATACCTAAACACACACACACACACACACACACACACACACACACACACACACACACACACTTAAAAATAAAAAATACATACATCTCTAACACTCAGCAGTATCTGCAGAAGAATCAGCTTCAAGCTTCTTCTACCCTCATTGCTCCCCTCCCCCATCTAGTCCTTCACCCCTTGACTCACCCGGACTTGCAAATGGCACTTTGCAAGTGCCATTTCCTCACAGCACTCTTGCCCTGAACTCTCCCCATTCTAATCCTTCATTCCTCCAGCCCCTTCTCCTTAATGACTTTGTGGAGACTTACTCCCTTAAAATAAAGATCAGCCGAGCCTGTGGCTGAAGAGCCTTCAATGGTTCCCACCAAGGCAAACTCAAAGTTTCAGGAAGCTCTGTGGAAATTTTAAGAGTCCCACAAGAGAGACAAGTTGTCAAGGGAGCAGTTTCCTCAGTTCCTCCTTAGCAGGCATGAAAGTTAGAGAGGACAACTGGGAAAAGCTGGCTTGAATTGATTGATGGCTCTCAGACAGTTAAATGACCCAAAGAAGACAGCAACACTACTAAAGAAAATGTTACCATGTGTGACTCACTGTTCAGGCACTGTCCAGTGTGAGGATAGCTCAAGCATTAGTTCATTTTAGCAAGTGTCTTCCAAGAAGTTATCCTTTTCACCCAGCTGGCAATTCCAGCCTTGTACACATAACATTTAATCAATATTCAAAATATCAAACGCTACTACTTAGCCACTTTTTATTTAATTTTTTTATTACCAAAATATAAGCGGTCTAGAGGTTGCACAACCCCTTATAGGAGCTTGATCAATATTCCTAAAGCTACTTATAAAAATGTAGTAAACAGGTTCCCATCATTCGCACCGTCGTTATTAACATGAAACTATTCAAGCTTGGTAGGCCTGTCTGCAATTACTATCTCTCTCCCTTTCAATGGAGGCAGCTTCTTAGCTGGCCAGGTTGGCCTAGATCATTTGTGTAGCTGAGGATACCTTAAACTCCTTACCTTCCTGCCTCCACCTCCTGAGTGCTGGGGTTACTGGCATGTGCCACAGTGCATGGCTTAATTATCTCTTTTTTGCCCCAAGACAATACAAGCATCTTTAAGATAAATAGTTTTTCATGCTTGTGCCAGTAAAGAAATTGAGATAGAGAAGCTTAAGGATGCGTTCGAAGGCACCCAAGGAAGCAGTTAAATTCTAAGTCTGTGGTGGGAAACGTTAAATCTGCAAATCATGAACAGAAAGACCAACTCCACAAGTGTCCAGCTGAAACAAGCTTAAGTTAGCACCGGCGAGGAAGCTGAATACTAGCCAGGTCCATACTCATGATTCTCGAAGAAATGGCCCTGAATTTAGGTCAGTCAGATGCTCATAAAGGCAAACCCCCACAAATCTATGGTACTTCCTGCCTTCGTCCAATCCGGGGTAAGCATACATCCTGACATACTTCCTGTCTATGCATTTCCTGCCCAAGTATGATCAATCACATCCTGTGCAGTTGGGGCAACCAACCTTGCTATTGAAGTGAAAACACATGGCTTGTTATTTCACAAGAACCACATCCCCCAGCATTCCAGAAAGCTATCTGTACTTGGGCAAGTGGGGCTTACAAGTTAACTGTAGCCCTTATAGGAAACTCACTTGAATTAGGGTTGCTGTGAGAAAAATCACCATGCCCAGTAAGCTCCAGAATGGGGCTGTTGACCTGGGGTCAGGGTACAATGAGAGCCCAGTGCCAAACGAGGATGTGAAGTCTCTTGTTAAGACAGGAGTGACAGTTCCAAGGTTAAGCCAAGTGACCTAACTGTGGGGCTCAGCTCGACTCTTGAGTCTGAATTCCACAAAACTGGTCCCATAAAGAGTGGCTCTGTACATGATATTTGGGCGTTTGGGCATCAGAAAGCTGTGACCTTCTGAAAGTGTGTTTGGTTTTGTATCTTACAGCTTTTTGCTAGATACTCAAAGTGGTTTGTGAACAAAGCAAAACACAAAGAATGTGTCCTTGCCACTAGTGTATGTTCCCACAGAGCCCACAGTGTCAGAGCATGCTGACAGGAACAAGTAGGCTGCCATGATCCTCTGAGAGATGTGCCATTGGGAAGAGTGCTTGCCTAGCACACAGAAGGCCTGGAGTCACTTCTTAAACTGGGGTGGTGATACATGCCTATAATTCCAACACTCCAGAAGTAGAAGCAAGAAGTTTATACATCTTCAAGGTCATTTTCAGCTATGGAGTAAGTTCAAGGCCAGCCTGGGCTACATGAAACCCTGACAAAAATGAATGATTAAATTGAAATGATGAATTCTTATGGCTGACCAAATGTTGCCAGAAAGAAGTGTAATATGGATCTTCAAGGGAAAATGATATGATCAGGGTATCTGTATTTTTTAACACTTTTATTTTATTTACCTAAATTTATTTAGATCATACGTAAAAGTATTTTGCCCACATGCACATATGTGTGTCCCAGTAATGCCAGGTGCCCAAGTAGGCTAGAAGAAGGCATCAGATACCCCAGAACTGGAGTTATGGATGGTGTAAGCTACTATGTTCTGGAAACTGAACACTAAGGTCCTCTGTAAGAGTAGTGTGGTGGTTTGACTAAGAATGGCCCCCATAGGCTCATATTTGAAGCTTAGAGAGTTTCATTAGGAGGTGTGGCCTTGTTGGAGGAGATGTGTTACCAAGAGTGAGCTTTGGGGTTTCAAATGCTGAAGCCAGGCCAGTGTCACCCTGTCTTTCTGTTGCCTGACCATCAAGATGTAAGAACTCTCAGCTCCTCCAGCACCATGTCTGCCTGCTGCCACCCACCATGATAATGGACTAAACCTCTATACTGTAAACCAGCCCTGATTAAATGTTTTCCTTTATAAGAGTTACTGTGGTCGTGGTGTCTCTTCACAGCTGTAGAAACCCTGACTAAGACAGGCAGCAAGTGCTCTTAACCACGGAACAATCTCCAAAGCCCCCAAAATGTTTATACTCTTGATAAATCTCAAAGTGATAGCCACAGATGAACTACTGAGTTCTCAGCTCTCTGCGGCAATCTCTCTTCAGCAGCTGGGTCACATTTTAGTTCCTTATCATCACTTATCCTCCCCTAGGGATACAGACCAGCTCACTGTGAGCTGCCTCTATCTGACAAACAATTGTAACCCCACATTACCATTTGGAGTGAGGGGGAATCTCTCAAGACAGGCATGGAAGGTGCCCTTAGAAGTAAAGGATATAAAGGAAGGGTAAGTTGAAGGCACAGGGTCTCATAAGCACTATAAATGAAATCACTGTCCTTGAAGTTTGGTTAGGAGAAACCTCTTGGCCATCTCTAGACACCTTAACACCCCTAGATGGGAGGTTTGCTGAGACTACCTGTACAGTTCGTAAGCTGCCTTAAATTTTATTTAATTACTTTGCTCTACTTTATGACTTAGAGTAACTACGGCCCTAAGTCAAGCACCACATAAATGGAGATGCAGAGAGACAAGTTCTGGAACTACAGGCTGAGTCTTATATTTCCATTTGCAATGTCAAACTCTGGATACAGCCTCAAAGAAGCAGAAAGACACAACCCTCTTGAGTCACCTGCTCACTTGGTCCCTTGCTCACAAACAATGAAACACTCAATAACATTTATAAGGTAGCCAGAATCTTGCAGATACAGAGATAATCATAGTCGCTCAATACTCTGTAAATAATGTATGGAAGAAAAAAAAAGTTTATAATCTTACCCTGTAAGGAGACAGGAAAGAGACTCAGGTCAGGAGCCTGGCAGGTAGAAGGCATTCCTAGGTCGGGCATGAATTATTCTGACTGCAATTGCTGAGGGGTAATGTCACTAGCGGGGTGTGTGTGAGCAGCCTTCCTTAAGCCACCTGTCCTAGCTAGAGGCCCTGGCACCTGCCCCCTTGTTCTCTCCATGATGCCCAAGTCACCTGGGGGAAGTCAGAAACTTCTGACATGGTACAGACCCTACTTGGCCACCCAAGTCCTTTTCAGCCTGGGGTGCTTGACCCGGCAGAGTCTCTGAGTGGGAGCGTCTGGATATTCACAGCCTGGGGTGGGGCGAGGAAGGATAAGAAAGGGGACCATAGCACACGTGGCCTAGAACCCACACAGACTCTAGGAATAGCCCCTGGACTGGGTGGTACTAGTCAGATGCCTCTGTCCCTTGGAGAGGTCCCCATGTTCACCTTGATCAACCCTTTCTGGTTCTCTGCTGACTGCCGGTCTCACCAAAGAGAACTCAGAGATGCCCTGCGCCTAAAGGACCCGGGAGGATGGTGAGCTGCCAAGGACCCAGCAGGGCCACCGCTTCTCTGTTGGCACCTGCCTGCTATCCAGCCTCAGTCCTCAGATTCCCCAGCCCAGCCTCCTGGTCTCCCGCCGCCGCATCTGGGTACCTGCTGCTTCAGTGCGGGTGGCTCGCCAACTGGCGGTCAGGGTCCTCCCAGCGATGCGGGAGGCTCTCAAGCTGTTCTGAATCGCGCTGCTGCTCTCGGGGCTCCCAAACGTGACTCTCAATATATCCGGCTCAGAGACTGGGTGTGGGGCGGGAGGAACGCACCCTCCCTCCGACCTTCCTGGTCGCCTTTGGGCGCCCAGCCGCGGCCTCTGCCCGGGGCGGGAGCAGTGCAGGGGCCTCCGGCGCGTAGGCCCTGCAGATGGCATCGCCTGGGCTTCGGGTGGTTCCCCCTCGGTGGTGTGCATTGTTGGGTGAGGGGGAAGTTAGCTGGGAGGGCGCCCCTGTCTGGAAAAGCCGAGGAAGGAGGGAGGGGAAGAGAGAGAAAGAGTCTGATTTGATTCATTGCAGGAACAATTACTTCCTATTGCACTAGCAAAATGCACCCCAAATCCTATTTATCTGGCTCTTCCGCACCCTACTCCAGGTGGATGGAGGCTGTGGAGGGACCCGCCAGCCCAGCTCAGGGGCTTTTAAACAGCCTGGGGGCTGTAGGGGCTGGGAGGAGGGGCGGGGGGGGGAGCTGGATGGGGGGACTGGGAGGTTTAAAGCTTGGTTTCCTCCTCCCTGGGTCCAGTCTGGAGAGCAGAAACCTTGCTCTTCATGCTAGCTACGTGGTGGGCAGGGATCAGGGATGCTGGGCTATGGAAGAAGCAGGCAGAGGCAAGTTCTGGCATTTCCCCCGCAAATGTTTTCTTTCTCCTCTTGGTAGCTTTAGTTTTACTTATATTCAGTTATTGATAAATCTTAAACAGAAATCCCACAGCTGCCCAGGAAG
This sequence comes from Cricetulus griseus, assembly GCF_003668045.3. Lineage (NCBI taxonomy): Eukaryota > Metazoa > Chordata > Mammalia > Rodentia > Cricetidae > Cricetulus > Cricetulus griseus. The sequence goes on from NC_048601.1 coordinate 1,681,663, forward strand.
TCGGAGAAGTAATGGACAGGCAGGAGAGCAGAATTCTCTCTCAACCAGGGACAGAGGAAAAATGGCCAACGCCCACCCCCAGTTCTCTGCACGATGTGGAAGTTAGTCTTCCAAATGTAAGGACAGTTAAGGAAAATGGCAAAGAACACGGCCCCAAAGTTACTCGAGTCCTTATTATAAAGGCTAGCATACACTGAAAGACTCCAGTTTTGAATCATGAAAAGTCAAAATTAATAAGGTGAGCGACTTCACTCATTAAAAATTCACCCTTCTCCTGAATTCCCTGCTTCTGACCTCTGTTTAATTGTGTTAAGGGAAGTGTAACCCAGAGGTAGTGGCAGTTTTGCATAGGTGACTGTGTGAAAGCAAGAGAAAGAAATGAGTAGAACCACGCACGCGCGCGCGCACACACACACGCACCACGCACGCACGCACGCACGCACGCACGCACGCACGCACACACAACACACACACACACACACACACACACACACACACACACACACACACACACACACACACACACCTTAAAAAAGATCTGAATGTGTCTGTCCTCAGACCCAAATCCTATGAGTGTACTTGAAACGATCCAGAAAAAATGATGGTAACAAAGTACGTAAATCTTTGGCCTACAACCCTAGCTCTTCAGGAGGGTGGAGAGTTCAAGACCTGCCTCGACTACCTGGAGAGTTCGTGGATAGCCTGACTAATAAAGTGGTAATCGTGTCTCAAAAAGTAAAAAAAAAGGGGGGGCGAGAATGTAGCTCAGGGGGTACACCAGGTTCTTGCCTACCACACATGAGGCCCTAGGTTCAACCTGAAGTGTTGCAAAATAAATTTAAAAAAATCCAAAAATCACTAGTCACACAGATAACACAAGCAGAAGTGTCACAACTTCTTAGTAGCACTTTTCCTTTTTATTTTTCTAGACCCTTAGACAAAGGATTTCTACTTATTAGGGCATATCCAAAAGAATGCACAAAATGAGAAATGTATGGAGAGTTAATTGCTCATTACAGTTATTTGTAACGTAGGAAATAAAAGACCCACTTTCTGAGGAATGCTCATAGGTGAATGCAACATTACTGTCAAATAAAACTCATAATTTTAAGTGTCATCACATGAACGGTATTCATCTACATGTGGGTTAGTCTGCAAGAAGCACTATTGCAAAGTTTGTTGGCTGCATGACTCACACTGCAGACTTCATCATCTCAGAGCTTTGCAAGGTTAGGGCTAAGGCATCTGCAGGGCTGATTCCTTACAGGGTCTGTGAGGGAGAGTTGATTCTGTGACTCTTGCATGCTTCCAGTGTCTCCCAGAGATCTGGTAGTACTGAGATGCAGAAATATAAAGACATTGTTTTAGGAGTCTGTGGGACAGACAGACAGACAGACAGACACACACACACACAGTCACTCACATGCCATTTTATTAGAGTGACTTACAGGCTCTGTGGTCTGGCTAGTTCAACAATGGCTGTCTCTTGATGGAGAGGCCAAGAATCCATGTGGTGTTCACTCTATGAGGTTGGATGACTCAGCCTTCCTAATCTGGTGCTGGGATCCCAGGTGATTCTAAGAGAGCTGCTGGTCTTCAGTCTGTGTTGCAGTCCTGAAGAAGTGGTTTCTAACACCAGTGAAGGGATCCCTGAGTAGGAGGGCGGGTGAACTTGCTAGTGAAACTGAGGGCAAGTGAGGAGAAGGCAAAAGCTTCCTTCTTCCGTGTCTTTTTATGTGAGGTGACACCAGAAGGTGTCAGAGTTAGGGTGAGTCTTCCCACCACAAATGATCCAATAAAGAAAAATTCCTCACAAGTGTACCCAGAAACTTGAATTTTAGTTTGTCCCAGATGTAGTCTAGCCATCACAGCCAGTGTCTGCCTTCATCTCCATGTGCCACTTTCTGTGTGCACAGGTCTGCATCCAAATTTCCCCTTGTAGGTCATAATGAGTTACATCTCAACCCCAGTGTCTTCATTTGGCTTAAGTAATGACATTGACGACAACCTTGTTGCAAAGAAGGTCAGGTGAGTGCTGGGGTTAAAGCTTCAACAAATGATGCTTGAGAAGGAGGTGAACACATTTGCACTTGTGTGTGCTGAATGGAGGCCTAGAAAAGGCATATGGTCTGGGAAATGCAAGGAACCTGTGCATTTGACTTCATTGAAATGGAGGCTCTGGTCAGGTGGTCAGAGGCCCTGCGGTGGGACCATCCTGAGCTACACAGGGAGACCCCCCCAAGTTAAACGTCAAATCAGCTTCTAAAAAAAAAAAAGGCTGGGGGCAGTTAAAACATGTACCCACCAGGGAAGAAGAGTGAACAGCTGACATTAATGTAACATGGATCCCAAAGATGCCAAGAGATACAAGTGGCTGCCAGAAGCTGAAAGAGCCAAAGAATGCCTCTCCTACAGCTTTTCAGGATAGGGTGGCTCTTCCCTGAATTTCATACTTGCAAACTCCAGAAATGTGAGAGGATAAATTCCATTGTTTGAGCAGGATACTAATACATGTAAATTTCCTGGGGTAGAAGTCTGTGCGTTAACTTTTCATCTTTAAAGAGAGCTGTATGGTTCACTCATTTTCACCTTTTTTGTGTTGATTACTACTGCTCTTGGGCAGTTTCAGACATGTATGCCATGTATTCTGACTGACTGCTCTCTCCCTACTCCCTCTTCTCTTCCTCCTATTGCTCTCAACCCCCTTGCCAATCCCTGTCTGTCCTTTTCCCAGGTTCACACTTATGGGTTTGTTTTATGACTCATGTAGTTTAACCAAGGCCATCTGAGTGAACACTGGATTGGAGTTATCCGTTGGAGCATGGTGGAGTGATAAGCGGGTTCACAACTGGAATCGACGATTATCCCTGCCCCCGCCCTTGCCTCTCTGTGAATCTACCCTCAGCTAATAGCTCCTCTATCCATGCCTGACCATTGACAGGCTTTTTTTTTTTTTTTTTTTTTTTTTTTTTTTTTTTTTTTGTGAATGCTCACTGCAGGCACTGTGTGAGAATTCTTAGCTGTTGTTTTAAGATTCTTAACCTGCTTTTGAAGTGCTGAGTGGAGACATATTAAAATTGTCATGTTCTTACAAACCACCTTCTCCCATGGCTAAGCCTGAGACGAGATGCTCTCCTGGGCAGGGGGCTCCACTGCTCTGGGTCCCCACATATATGTGATATTTTCCCCCAACACAAATTTGTCTTCACAGAAACTTGTTAAGATGACAGTGCAGGACGGACTCTCATACCTCATGTCTCTCCTGGCCAGTGTTGAACAACCGTTTATCCTACTGACTAATTAATCCCCGCCTTCAAAGCCTTCTCCATCACTGTTGCTCAACGGCTTACCATTTCGTTCAGCCCTGTAAAACAAATATTTCTTTCTGCCCTGGGGTTCTTATTTATGGCACAAAATGCCTACAAAACGTGCTAGATGTAAAATCATATGGCAGATCGTTCTGCCAACACCCTAAGATCTGAATGAAACCAGTGTGCCAAAGGAATCTTACTCCCCAGTGCTTTCTGTTTTGGTAAAGGCCAGTTCCGCTGATGTTATCACCAAACAGCTTTGATTTTTATCTACTCAGGAGGATTAGAATGTAGAAAGCTCCTGACTTAGGAGCACTATCACATTTCGCAGAGGGAGGACTGGACTTCACTTCTTGTCCAAGGTGACTGTGTTAGTTCTCTGCTGCTGAGTAACTAATTACCATCACGTTGGTGTTTAGAGGAGTGTATATTTACTCTCTTCAAAGGCCTGCATGCAGGTAAGCTTTCCAGGCTTAAGTCCTGGCTCCTTGGGGTCAGCTCATCTCCAGCTCATCAGTGAATCATGACTCATTGTTCTCTTGGGAGCCCTCTCTCAACTGATGGTAGGCAGAATTTATAGCTTGTTCCTTTAGGCTTGTCTAGGACCCAGGTCTTCATTTTCTTGTTGGCTATTGGCCCAGGCTGCTCCCAGCTGTGCCCATACTGAGGTCCCAGCCCTATGTCCTGTCCCACCATGGTTTTCTTTTTCGAGACAGGGTTTCTCTGTGTAGCTTTGTAAACCAGGCTGGTTTCACACTCACAGATATCTGCCTGCCTTTGCCTCTCGAGTTCTGGGATTAAAGGTGTGGGCCACCACCGCCCTGCTGGTTGTTTGCCTATTTAAAGCCTGCAAAGAAATTCATTCTTTGGCACAAGCCTTTAATCCCATCACTCTGGAGACAGAGGCAGGCAGATCTCTGTGAGTTCAAGACCAGCCTGGTCTACAAGAGCTATTTCCAGGACAGGCTCCAAAGCTGCAGAGAAACCCTGTCTCAAAAAACAAACAAACAAACAAAAAAAGATTAATTGTTTCTCTCTTAAAATGTCTGCTTTCAAAGTTGATACCCAGTGAGCCCTGCTTATTTGGGACTGTAGTTCTTTCTCTCTCTCTCTCTCTCTCTCTCTCTCTCTCTCTCTCTCTGTGTGTGTGTGTGTGTGTGTCTGTTTGTCTTTCTGTCTCTCTAACTCTTTGTGCTCTTTGGGGGCCTGCTGCCCAGCTCCCAAATTAATATAAGACTTATTCTTACTTATGAATGCCTGGCCTTAGCTTGACTTGTTTCTAGCCAGCTTTTCTTAAAATTTCCTGTCTACCTTTTGCCTCTGAGCTGTTACTTTTCTTTATTCTCTATTTCTTTCTTTCCTTCTTACTCTGTAGCTGGCAGTGTTGCTGGGTGACTGACCCCTGACATCCCCCTCTCCTCCTTTCTCACTCCTTCTTCTTCCCATCCTTTCTCTATTCTCTCTTCATGCCAGCCCCACCTATTTTTCTCTCCTGCCTAGCTATTGGTCATTCAGCTCTTTATTAGACCCATCAGGTGTTTCAGACAGGCAAAGTAACACAGCTTCACAGAGTTAAACAAATGCAACATAAAAGAATGCAACACATTATTTTTTTGCATCATTAAACAAATACTCCACAGCATAAACAAATGTAGCGTATCTTCAACTAAATATTCCACAACAGGGGACAGTCTCCCATTTTGAGTAACTTAAATCTGATTTGGAAACTTGATGTTTAGTGCGTAACATACGGTCATAACATTGGCACCCTTTATGTTCACAATTGCACCCCCACTCCAGGGTATGAATGATGCTGGGGTGTAACTGGCCTACATCAGATTTCTTCCTACTATGGTCACTTGGGGTAGCAGCCTCTGGAGCTCAGAAGCCCACTCATCTCCCTTTCATCAGTGACTTCCTTTTCCTCTGCATGAGAAAATTATTTTTCATATCTAGCCATTTTGTGAAGCAGCTAGATGTGTGAGAAGTTTTCTTTTGTCTTTTATCCCATGTATATGTGTGTGAGATGGGTGTGTGCACGCTCGTGTGTGTGTGTGTGTGTGTGTGTGTGTGTGTGTGTGTGTGTGTGTGTGCATGTATGCCTGCCTATCCATGTGTAGGCACATATGTGTGTGTGTGCGCACACAGAGATCTGAGGTTGGTATTGGGAATCTGCCCCAGTCACTCTTCCACCTTATTCATTCAGTCAGGGTCTTGGTCTCTCAATCAAACCCAGAGCCTAGTTTCCCTAATCAGTTTTCTTCAAAGATCCCCTGTCTTTGCCTCCCCATAATGGGATTACTGGTAAGCCTCCATGCCAATGCAGCATATTTGTGGGTTCCAGGGACCCAGACTCTGCTTGCTGAAGGTCCACTTGCTTATTAACAACCACTCTGATCTCTCCCCAGCTCTAGTTGTGTGTTTTCTACAACTTTTTTCTTGTCTTCTTTTCCCTAGACACGTGGATAACTCCCTGAAAATATATTGGTAAGTATGGACATGTAACAAGTCAAGGCGGTGCCCAGGTTTTCCTACCATGTGACCTCTGAGATGATGGTTATATGGACTGTGGTGGTTTGAGAGCAGCCATAGGCTCAGTCATTTGGTCTCCAGTACTTTGTCCCCAGTTGGTGGAACTGTGTGGGAAGGATTAGGAGGTGAGGCCTTGTTGGAGGAGGTATGTCACTGGGGGAGAGATTAAGGTTTCAAAAGCTCACAACATTACCACTGCCACTGCCAAAGCAGATACATTTGCAAGGTGTACGCCCACACTATAACCCAAGACTCTACTGCATACTAAAACACAAACCAAACCAAAAAAGAGGACAGGGAAACCCTTTAAGATGAGGATGAGTATCAAAACCAGGGCCAGACACTGCAACTATGCTGAGACTGCCACAAGGGAAAAGACTTCAAAGTATGGATAAAATACTAAGGGCTTCGGTGGAAAAGGAGAAAGCAGCAGATCCAGATGCTGTGGGCCGGAGGTGAAGGACTAGGGAAGAATTTCCAAAGTGTTAGAGATTTCAAACACATCAGCAGACAGGCCGTGTCAGGATGCCGAGTGCAGCTGAGGAAAGAAGTCTCTGAGCCAGAGCACACAGCTATGGTCACTATCAAAACTGACAAGCAAAGAAAAGAAAACATAGGAGAAAAATCTCAAAGGACTTCAGAAGGATAGAACACGTGACACCTGGATAATGGAATTCCAGAAAAAGAATAAGGAAGCAGAATTGACAAAGTCCAACCCCATGTCATTGTCAGATGACAAATTACAGAACCGTGAAGCACAGAGAACATTAAGCAAGATAAATGAAAGAAAAAAAACAGAAACTTGGAAGTGTGAAGGACCCATAGCTGTGCACATTACATCTGAGCTTCAGAACGTTGAAGATAAAAAGCTTAGATAAAGCCGGAGGGGGTGGAAAAACTGCGTGTGAAGAAGGGAACAAAGATAAGAGTTCCATCTGACATCTTCAAATAAATGCTTTAAAGAAAAGAAGATAGAGAGAAATACTTACACTGTTGGAGAAAATAATCCCTCCAACTTCAAAAAAGAGGATGTGTGTTTCTCATACAAATGTGAGTTTTTGTGTTGTTGCTGTTGACAGGCAGCTATGCTTTGGAAACAATGTTAAAAGAAGTTTTTTTTTGTAGCAAAATTGCATCTATGTAAAGAATAGAAGACCACTGGTGAATTAAAGTTATAACATTTTCTCTTATTCTTAATTGATCTAATGGATTTTTGTGTAAAATAATGGTAGCAGTAATGTGTCCCACGTCCAAATATGCTTATATGTTTGTGTATACATGAAATGAACTGCAACAGTAAAATAATGGACAGGAGGGAGGAATTAAGACTATTTTATTGGCCCTGGCCAAACATCCCCCACATGAGCAGCAACCCCTAGAGACACAAGCACCCTCTTATCCAATCTGAAGAAGAGGTGAGTGATTGGAATCCCAGTTAAACTGCCCAATCCCTAGGCCCTAAGCTCCAGGGCACATTTTCTGCTCTCCCCTCCCATCTCACACCCGGCACTCAGATAGCAGATCAGTGTCCTGTGGGCAGGCTGCTCCACCACTGTCCCCATCCATTGCACACTGCAATCTACAAGACCCAGTCTGCCACCCAAACCCATTGAACCCAGCACCCCATCCCCAAGCATCCCCTACAAGAGCAGCAGCCCCTAGAGACATGAGCAGCGCCTGAACCAATCACAAGAAGAGAAGCCCCTAGAAACACAAACATAACCTGAACTAACTGGAACAAGAGATGGGTAGACAGCAATGTAAGAATACACTCAACAGCATCAAGAGCAATGTGATACCACCAGAGCCAGTGGTTCTTCAACAGCAAGACCTGGTCATCACAACACAGGTGAAGGAGAAGAAAACAACCTTAAAATGCTTTATGAAGACGATAGAGGCCCTGAAAGAAGAAATGAGAAATTCCCTTAAAAAAATTGAGGAAAAGACAATCAAAATTTGGAAGAAAACAATAAATCCCTTAAAGAAAGCCAAGAAAAAACAATCAAAGAGGTGAAGGAAACAGTTCAAGACTTGAAAATTAAAATAGAGGCAATAAAGAAAACACAAACTGAGGGAATTCTGGAAATGGAAAATCTGGGTAAATGAACAGGAACTACAGATGCAAGCATAAATAACAGAATACAAGAGATGGAGGAAAGAATGTCAGGTGTTGAAGATGCATTAGAGGAAATAGATTCATAGGTCAAAGAAAATGTTAAATCCAGCAAACTCTTACCACAAAACATCCAGGAAATCTGGGACACCGTGAAAAGACCAAACCTAAGAATAATAGGGATAGAAGAAGGAGAAGAATTCCAGCTCAAAGGCAAAGAAAATATATTCAACAAAATCATAGAAGAAAATTTTTGTAATCTAAAGCAGGACATACCCGTGAAGATACAAAAAGCTTACAGAACAATAAATAGACCAGAGTAAAGAGAAAAAAGTCCCCTCGACATAATAATCAAAACACTAAACATACAGAATAAAGAAAGAATACTAATACCTGCAAAGGAAAAAGGTCAAATAACATATAAAGGCAGACCTGTCAGAACAACACCTGACTTCTCAATGGAAGCAATGAAAGCCAAAAGGACCTGGACAGATGTTATGCAAACACTAAGAGATTACAGATACTAGCTCAGACTCCTATACCCAGAAAAACTTTTAACTACCATAGACAGAAAAAAACAAGATATTCCATGATAAAACCAGATTTAAATAATACCACAAATCCAGTGCTATAGAAAGCACTAGAAGGAAAACTACAACCCAAGGAAGTTCACTGCACCCACAAAAGCACAGGCAATAGAAAATCCCACAGCAGAAAATCTTAAAGAAGGGACACACACACACACACACACACACACACACACACACACACACAGACACACACACACCAAAAATGACAGGAATTAACAGTCACTGGTTATTAATATTCCTTAACATCAATAAACTCAATTCACCTATAAAAAGACACAGGGTAACAGAGTGGATATGAAAACAGGATCCATCCTTTTGCTGCATACAAGAAACATACCTGGACTTCAAAGATAGACATTACCTCAGAGTAAAGGTTTGGGAAAAGACTTTCCAATCAAATGGACCTAAGAAGTAAGCTAGTGTAGCTATCCTAATATCTAACAAAATAGATTTCAAACTAAAGATATTCAAAAGCGATGAAGAAGGACATTTCATATTCATCAAAGGAAAACCACATCAAAATGAAGTCTCAATTCTGAAAATTTATGCCCCAAATACAAGGGCATTCACATATGTAAAAGATACATTACTAAAGCTTAAATCACACATCAAACCCCACACACTAACAGTGGGAGACTACAACACCCAACTTTCACTAATGGACAGGTCTGCCAGACAGAAGCTTAACACAGAAATAAAGAAATTAACAGAGGTTATGACTCAAATGGGCTTAACAGACATCTATAGAACATTCCATTCAAACACAAAAGAATATACCTTCTTCTCATCACCTCATGGAACCTTCTCTAAAATTGATCACATACTTAGCAACAAAACAAATCTCAACAGATATTTAAAAATTGAAATAACCCCCTGAATCTTATCAGATCAACATGGTTTAAAAGTTAGAATTCAATAGCAACACTAACTTCAGAAAACCCAAAACTCAAGGAAATTGAACGATACTCAACTGAATCACCAATGGGTCAAGGAAGAAATTTTTAAAAAAGAAATTAAAGGCTTCCTAAAATTCAATGAAAATGACTGCACAACATACTCAAACTTATGGGACAATGAAAGCAGTGCTAAGAAGAAAGTTCATAGCACTAAATGCCTACATAAAGAAGCTGTAAAAATTCCACACCAGTAAAGTAACAGAACAACTGAAAGCACTAGAACAAAAAGAAGCAAACTCACCCAGGAGGAGTAGACACCAGGAAATAATAAAATTGAGGTCTGGAATCAATAAGATTGAAGCAAAGAGAACAATACAAAGAATCAGTGAAGCAAAGTTCAAGAAAATCAACAAGATAAACAAACCCTTATTCAAACTAACAAAAAGGCAGAGAGAGAATATTCAAATTAACAAAATCAGAAATGAAAAGGGGGACATAACAACAGACACGGAGGAAATCCAGAGAACCATGAGGTCATACTTTGAAAAACCATACTCCACAAAATTGGGAAATTTAAAAGAAATGGACAATTTCCTAGATAAGTACCACATACCAAAATTAAATCAAGACCAGATAAACCATTTAAGTAGACCTATAACCCCTAAGGAAATAGATGCAGTCATTAAAAGTCTCTCAATCAAAAAAGCCCAGGACAAGATGGCTTCAGTGCAGAATTCTACCAGAATTTCAAAGAAGAGCTAATACCAGTACTCTTCAAACTGTTTCACACAATAGAGACAGAAGGAAGATTGCCAAACTCTGTAGTTACCCTGATACTCAAACCACACAAAGATGCAACAAAGAAGAAAACAACAGACCAATTTCCCCCATGAACTTTGATGCAAAAATAACTCAATAAAATACTGGCAAACTGAATCCAAGAACACATCAAAAAAAAAAAAAAAGTCATCCACCATGACCAAGTAGGCTTTATCCCAGAGATGTAGGGTTGGTTCAATACAAAGAAATCTGTCAGTGTAATCCACCATATAAACAAACTGAAAGAGAAAAAACACATGATCTTCTCATTAGATGCTGAAAAAGGCTTCCATAAAATCCAACACCCTTTCATGATAAAGGTCTTTGAGAGATCAGGGATATAAGGAACATACCTAAACCTAATAAAAGCATTTTACAGCAAGCTGACAGCCATCATCAAATTAAATGGAGAGAAACTCAAAGTAATTCTACTAAAATCAGGAACAAGACAAGGCTGTCCACTCTCTCCACATCTATTCAATATAGTTCTCTAAGTTCTAGGCAAAGCAATAAGACAACAAAAGAAGATCAAGGGGATACAAATTGGAAAGGAAAAGGTCAAACTATCACTATTTGTAGACAACATGATAGTATTCATAAGTGGTCCCAAAAATTCTACCTGGGAACTACTACAGCTAATAAACACCTTCAGTAATGTAGCAGGATATAAGATTAACTCAAAAAATCAGTAGCCCTCCTATATATAAATTATAAATGGGACAAGAAAGAAACATCACCCTTTACAATAGCCACAAATATAAGACATCTTGGGGTAACTCTAACCAAACAAGTGAAAGACATGTATGATAAGAACTTTAAGTCTCTAAAGAAAGAAACTGAAGAAGTTATCAGAAAATGGAAAGATCTCCCGAGCTCTTGGATAGGTAGGAGCAACATAATAAAAATGGCCATTTTAGCAAAAGCAATCTACAGACTCAATACAATCTCCATCAAAATCCCAATACAATTCTTCACAGATCTTGAAAGAACAGTACTCAACTTCATATGGAAAAACAAAACAAAACAAAACAAAAACCCAGAATAGCTAAAACAATCCTATACAATAAAGAAACTTCGGGAGGCATCACCATGCTTGACTTCAAACTTTACTATAGAGCCATAGTAATAAAAGCAGCTTTGCAAGCCAGATGTCGGTGGCACACACTCCTTTAATCCCAGCACTCGGGAGGCAGAAGCAGGAGGATCTCTGTGAGTTTGAGGCCAGCCTGGCCTACAGAGCCAGTGCCAGGATAGGCTCCAAAGCTACACAGAGAAACCCTGTCTCAAAAAACCAAAAAAAAAAAAAAAAAAGCAGCTTTGTATTGGTATAAAAACAGACAGGTGGACCAACTAAATGGAATTGAAGACCTTGATATCAAACCAAATACCAAATACCTATGAACACTTGAATTTTGATCAAGAAGCCAAAATGGTACAATGGAAAAAGGAAAGCATCTTCAACAAATGGTTCTAGCATAATTGGATGTCATCCCAATGTTCTTCTGTAATGTTGGGGCTCCATCTTCAGCCTACAGGCCTAGTGTGTCTGGCAGACTTCTCAGTGAAGCAGTCAATTTGACACTGTCCACCTGTATTGAAAGCTTGTCAGTCATTTTTCTGTGTCCTGTAGAATGTCTGGCAGACTCTTCCATGAAGCAGGAACCCTGTAGCAATGTCCATCTTGTTTCAGCAGTCACTTTCCTGTGGGTCCTGGATGTCCACTTTATACAGCATAAAGTCAAATAGTCCAGACAAGAACAGTTTCTTGCCCAAATGGCTATTTCTGTCATGTCAAAGGCAAACTCCATAAAAAGGTTCTTTGATGCCCATCTCCCTCTCTGAAGCAATTGGTGTTCTCAGGAGCAGTTGTGTCTCACTGTGATGAAAAACCCTAAACCATTTTAAATGCAATATTCTGTAGGTCTTTGAAAGGTTTGGAGAATATCCATTTGAAATATATCTCTGTATATTTAGAAAATCTAACATAAGTTTTGACTATTATAGGTGACTATAATCTGTATTTATACATTACATTTTTAAATGATCTGTATAAACACAATACCTAAACAAGAGGAGAAATATACATGTAATAAGAGTGATCTTAAATTTGTATCAATAATTCAAAACCCAAACCAATACAAAGTATTCATTTCTATATCATATTCCCTTTTTTCTTTAGAAAGAAATTGACTGTGATCATTAACCATTTCTAACCAACCCCATTTAAATGAAAGCAAACATTTATAAACAGTATTTGGGAATTTGGATGCCATTCTCTCCAAACTGCTTCCTGCTGTTTGGGGGTGCTGTCAATACGATGGGGATAATTAGAAAACCCAGAAATCTGTCCAAATCCTGGCTGTAGTATTTTGCAAGGCTGCATGGTCTCAGATGTTTTGGATGTTGAATCACCTGGCCACTGCTTCAAGGAGTTTTGCTTGATCAAGCCATATTAAGTCTGAAAGGAATCCACAGCTTTTCACCTTCTGTGGAAACAAAATCAGAATCTCTTTTCCAAAGTAACATGTTCTTAGACTTAAATTTTGAAGTTCAAGCATTTTCAAAATATATAGGTTGGATTAACCCAGCAGCATTTATAATCCAACGTCTGTTAGCAGCTGTTGTTCTTTCATTAGCAATCAAACAATTCAAAGACAACATAACATACAGTATCCAGACTCTCTGTGTATTTTCCATCTTTATGTGACTTTAAGAAAACACTCTATTTCTTCTACGTTCATTTTTTTTTTTTTGAGACAGGGTTTTTCTGTGACTTTTGCCTGTCCTGGAATTCACTCTGTACTTCAGGCTGGCCTTGAAATCACAGAGAGCCGCCTTCCTCTGCCTCCTGAGTGCTGGGATTAAAGGTGATTGATCCACAGCTGAGCGTCATGGCTGCATACACTTGGAAATTTCATCCCATGTGAGTCTGTGTTGATTAGTTACCCACACTGGAAAAAAAAAAAAAGCTTCTCTGACCAAAGTTGAGAGCAGCATAAATGCATAAATGTATGGGTATCAACGTAACTATTAAAAGGCAAATTATTTGACAAAATAATCACTTAACAATAATAGGTTCCCTGCTAGGGCCTGTGACCTTCCCAGTCATGGACTTTTGAGCTGGCATGAGATCTCTCCTGTGGTGCAGCCCTCATAACCAATCAGAAAGCAGCCGTTACTCCCATAACCATCATGGCACTATTGCACCACTTGGGTTATCTTTACAGGTTGGTGTTGTAACATTCAGGGGCCAGCACTGGATGAGACGGTGAAGTCTTTTCTAGCAGACTTCAAATCATTTTCTGGCACTATGTAAACTAGCAGGAAGAGTTTCCTGCTCCACTGAGATTGAGTCTCTATGCCATGGAGCCAGAGTGGTGTCTTCAGCAACTGGGTCTTGACGTCTAGTTTTGGTGGGCAAGCGAGACTAATAGCAACATCTTGTATTGTTTGGGGTGCCTCTAAAGCCTCTGTGACCTGTTGGTTCATACTTCACAGAGAAGTTCCCACGCCTGGCAGTAAGATTCTCATTTTAGTAGCCCACGTTGTTTTGGGACAGTATTGTTCACTCATGGAAAGAAATTCTGTTCAAACTCCACACAAATACATTTATCGGCTTACGGACTAGTGGGTGTGCATAAAGCTTCTTCATAATCCTTGGTTTTAGTGAGCCTCTTACTCTGTTTTTTTCCTATCGCCCTGCCCTTAGTCCCACTTAAACCTTTAACAGAATATTCCCCGCCCCGTCCCGTCCCCCGATGTCACATCCCCTGTATTCTACTATCCCCTCTGACTGGATCTTTTATTTTACTTGCACGGCTATCAGTTTCCGTACAGCGTTTTCATACATTCAGTTCCGTTAATCCTTCTCCAGTCCCACCTCCTCACCCCGACCCTTCCATGTTGGTTGACTCTTTCTACCCCCAGTAACCTCCCTCTACTTTCCTGTCACCTGTCACTCTACATTCTCCCGCCCTCACGCATCTGCTCTCAATGCCCCGTTCCTAGTGACCTGAATTCCACGTGTGCTTCAAGTTAAACACACAAAGGATTGAAGGCAGGGTCTGCCCAGGAGAGAACACATGAGGCACTTTTCTGTCTGAGCCTGGGTGACCTCACGCAGCATAATTTTCCCTGTTTCATCCATCCATACCAGTCAACACTGCGGTTTTGTTTCTCTCTACCGTTGAGCAGTGTTCCATTGTGTGTTTTCCACATTTCCCTTATCCATCGTCAGTCAATGGACATGTAGGTCGATTTCCGTTTCCTCCGTGTTGTGAACGGAGCAGCAGTGAACATGAGTGTGTTAGTGTCTGTGCAGTGGGATGTAAAGGGTTTTGTGTATATAAAGGTATATGTGTATATACAAAGGTTTTTGTGTATATAGTACAAGAATGGTACAGCTGGAACTATATTTTAAGTTTTTTGAGGACCCTCTTTACTAGTTTCTGAAGTCTCTGCATTAGTTTTTCTGTTTTTTCATCTTTATTTGGTTTTATTTGCAGATAAGAGTGGCTTCATGAAAAAAATTTATTCCTTTGCTATTTCATAGAATAATTCCAGTAATATAATGTTAATTCCTCTTTGAAGTTCCGGTAGAACCTGCAGTGAGTTAATCTTGGATTATTTTAATTAATTCTTCAGACTCCTTGCTAGCTATGAATCTATTGAAACCATTAATTTATTCCAAGTTTAATTGTGGCATATTGTATATATCTAGAAAGCCATGCATTTTCTTTGTATTTACCAATTTGGTGAAATAAAGATTTTTAAAGTATCCTTACGATTCTCTGAATTTCATTGGTATCTGTTTTAATGCCTTCTTTTTCAAGTCTAATTTTATTAACCAGTGTCTTCTCTCTTTCTATTTTGATTCGCTTAGATGAGGGTTTGACAATCTGTATAAAAATTGAACTTTTCCAGGCACTCCTGGATTTAAAAAAAACCTCTATAAAGCAATCTGCTGCTGTTCTAATTGTCCCATCTTTATAAGTGGCTTCAGCTCTCTCTCTCTCTCTTACAGTTTTCAATATTCCTTCTTTATGTTTTTAATATTTATAACTATAATATGTTGTGGGGAGTTATTCTTCTGGTATTGTCTTTTCCGTATGCCTCCTGTATCTGGGTGGGGATCTCTTTCTTTATGTTTGGGACGTTTTCTTTTATGAGGTTATTGAAAATATTCTCAGTGCCTTCATTATGGTGTTCTTCTCTTTTTGCAACACCCATAACTTGAAGGTTAGATCTTTTCACGGTGTCACAAAGTTTTCCTTTGTTCTCTTTAATTTATCATTAAGCTTGACTGACTGGTCCACTTTTGTCTTCCATGTGAGCATTCTATGTATGAGGCTATCCATTGAGATTTTTGTTGGCTTACTGAGTTTTTCATTTCCTCTTATCATTTTAGGTTGGGTTTCCTCCTGCAATTCTGCCTCTTTATTAGACTCTACTCTTATACCTTGGGTTGTTTTCCTTATTTCATTCAGACTCTTGAGAGACCATGTCCTGGGTTTTCATGTTAACTTTGTTTCTGAACTGGGACTTGATCAATTGAAGGAGCTTGTTAAAAGTCTTCCTTCTTGGTCAAATCACCTCTCTTCTTTCTGTGGTGGTGGATACAATGTTCCAGAGAGAACTAAGTTGTAAGAGGTCTGAGACAGTGTTTCCCTGTTGGGACTGGTGTTGATATCTGCAAGTTCTATCCCTAGTTGTCTTCTAAGCATCTGCTGCTCTAAAAGTCATCGTCCAGGGATCAACACACCTCTGGATGGTCTTCTCCTTTGTCACCTTCTAGTAGTTCTCAATGCCCAAATGCCCTACTTTGAGTCAGCTCTGGTCAACCAGAGGCTGGGCAGCCAGGTGTGGAGCCGGGGTGTTTATGGGGTGGGTAGGAGTGGGGCTTACTTGGCAGCTTACACAAGTAAGATCCCAGAGAAGCTGGGTGGCCTGTGGGGTGGGGCAGAGAGGGATCCATCTTATTTTTTGAGTCAGGGTATCTCATTGGCCCTGGATCTCACCAGTTCAGCTAGACTCTCTGGACAGAGAACCCCAGGAATCTTCCTTTCTGTTTGTCTATGGCACCAGGGTTATGGGCATGTCCAGTACCCCTGAATTTTTATGTGGGTGCTAGGAATCTGAACTCAGGTCTTTATGCTTGACAAGCACTGTAGCACAAATTCTAATTGTTTTTAACAATAAATGGGGGAAATGTGGTGATATTTTGTTTATGATCTAACAAATAAAGTTTGCATGAAAATCAGAGTACAGAGCCAGCCACACTAGTTAGACATAGAGGCCAGGCAGTGGTAGCGCACGCCTTTAATCACAGTACTCGAGGCAGAGGCAGAGGCAGAGAGGCAGAGAGGCAGAGAGGCAGAGAGAGGCAGAGAGAGAGAGGCAGAGAGAGAGAGGCAGAGAGAGAGAGGCAGAGAGAGAGGCAGAGAGAGAGAGAGAGAGAGAGAGGCAGAGAGAGAGAGGCAGAGAGGCAGAGAGGCAGAGAGGCAGAGAGGCAGAGAGGCAGAGAGAGAGCAGAGAGAGGCAGAGAGAGAGGCAGAGAGAGAGGCAGAGAGAGAGAGGCAGAGAGAGAGAGAGAGGCAGAGAGAGAGAGAGGCAGAGAGAGAGGCAGAGAGAGAGAGGCAGAGAGGCAGAGAGGAGAGAGGCAGAGAGGCAGAGAGAGGCAGAGAGAGGCAGAGAGAGGCAGAGAGAGGCAGAGAGAGAGAGGCAGAGAGAGAGAGGCAGAGAGAGGCAGAGAGAGAGGCAGAGAGAGAGGCAGAGAGAGGCAGAGAGGCAGAGAGAGGCAGAGAGAGGCAGAGAGGCAGAGAGGCAGAGAGAGAGGCAGAGGCAGAGGCAGAGGCATTTCTGTGAGTCCAAGGCCACCCTGGGCTACACAAATTGAATTTGTCTAAAAGAGAAACAGAGCTCACACAAAGGTGATCCCAGTACTTGGGATGCCACAACTTTAATCCTACCACTAGGGAGGTGGAGACAGGAGTGATGTGACTGGGTGGAGAGAGGAATATAAGGCAGGAGGAGACAAGAGAGAGATGCAGTCTGAGGAACAGTAGAGTCTAAGCAGTCTGAGGATGCAGTCACTCTGAGGACCAGATTGCCCCTTTGGTCTGAGCATTGGTAGAGGTGAGAACTCTAGTGGTTGGCTGCTTTGCTTCTCTGATCTTCAGCATTAACCCCAATAGCTGACCCTAAGTTTTTTTATATTATTATTATTATTAATACTGATGGGAATTTGTGCTACAAAGCACTTTACTGAGACATCTATCCATGTCTTTGTTCTATTATTTGTATTATCATACATTAGCACTACAGAGCAACCGGCTTTGTTACAACATCACACATGCACACACTTGATTACAGTCATCCCCCGTTATCCTCTCTGGTCCTTATCCCCTCCCTTCCTCTTCTTTCCACACCCTTGGCAATCTTATTGGTTTGTGTCTTTTCTCTCTCTCTAAACTTTACATATGAGTGAAAACACAATGCTCGTCTTTGTCTTGCTTAGCATAATCATCTTGAGTCCCACCCCCTTCCCCATCAGCGGCAATTTTGAATTTTGTTCTTCCTTATGGCTGAATAGGACTCCACTGTGTACCTACAGCAGGTTTTCTTTATCTACTCATCAGGCGATGGGAGCCAAGGCTGAGTCCACAACCTTCTCGTCACGTGTGTGTGTGTGTGTGTGTGTGTGTGTGTGTGTGTGTGTGTGTGTGTGTTGTCTATCACTTCTTGCTGGAAGGCCGACTTCTGCCTCAGAAGAGCAGAAAGGAAAATGAGTGAACCCCAGAGTTCCAAGCATTCACTCCATTCACCAGGCTTGAGTTGCCAACCAAATCAATGATCTCAGGAGATTATTTATCAAAGTCTTTGTCAACAAGCCTTCCGGTCTATCTTACAGTAAGTGATATGTGAAAACAAATGTTCAATTATGGGATGGATAAATTGATATTCGAATCAGCTGAGTGAATGCCAGTATTGGGGATTGCCTCCACACCTATGAAGAAGCTAAAATAGCAGGGCTTTCTTCCACAGATGGCTTTCTTGCCTTTCTTTTTTAGTCATCAAAGCAGTTCTAAGACAGGCACTCTTCCACCTAAGAAAGCTTACACATGGAAACTAGTCACCTGTTAAGGTCAATGGGATAAACGACAGGGATTAGGTTCATTTTGCAAAAGGGAGTAGGTGGCATTGTCATACTTTTTTTTTTTTCTGAGGAGGAATAGAGGGGGATGAGGACCCTGTGTATTACAAAACACGGTTGCTCTGTCTTTAGCACTCTGCTTTGCTGGGGAACAGGAAGCCCACTGTGTGGGGATTTATCTCTAGGTAATTCACAAGGTGAAATAGCACAGCATTTTCAGTTCACAGCTCTCCAACAGTCATAGGCAAAGATTCCAGTGCCTAGTCTCGTCTCATTCATAGGCCACAAATGCAAATTGATAAACTTCATGCCATGATTTTCAGGATCTGTCCTATCTACAGCAAAACCACACAGGAGTCTTGGTGACAAACCAGGAACCGCAGGCCCCAGATAGGCTCAGGTGACATATAGAGACACGAGGCTTTATTTATGGTACACCCCAGATTTCTTAGCATCAGTGACTCAAAAGCATTTAGACTCATAAATGGTAGCAAAGAACCACACTAGGGCAGGCTGAGAAATGGCTCTCTCCATTATTCACTGTCTGTCTAGAATGGCAGGTCTATTCTGCCATCAAAGAAGCTACAAAAGTCTTGCAGAAGAGATGTCATTGGGGTGATAATGCCTCCCTGGCACAGTTTGCTGGTGCATCCAACACACATCACAGGACAAAGGCACAGTGCAGAGGAGAGCTTGCCGTAGGGAGCCCTATTGGTACTGAGTAGGGAGTGCGTGCCTGAAGGATTGAAGCTTTGGCAAGGTGTGAGGGAAGAACAGTTCATGAAGAAAAGAAAGTAGTGTGTGAGCTTCCGAAAATGAGAGATTGTTAAGGATGTATGAGGACCCACAAGCCACTCTACCACTGCGGTGTGAAGGGGAGGGCATGGGGTGTTACACAGGCACTTGCAGAAGGTGGTTGGCACTGGGCTAAAGGTCTGAAATCTTTTTTTTTTACAGGCGATGGAGGAAATTTCGGGGGTTGGGTCAGGAAATGGCAAGTGGTTTCCCTTTTCGTTGGCCACAGTGGTAGCAGAGCACAGGAAGTGACAGTAAACCAGCCGGTTATCAATAGCAATCTAGAGATATTGATGGCACCACCGAGTCCCAGTTTCAGGACGCTCCAAACACAGCACTGTAGGGGGGCCACATGAGCCTGGCCCCAGAGCTTCCTGAGGTGGGTTTGAATTCTGGTCAATGCTGTGACCCTGGGTAAGTCACCGTCCCCCACACCTCATCTCGTGTGAAACTGGGATGGAGATAAAACTCTGTAGTTCCTAATGCAGTGATAACACAACCTGGCCAGGTGCTGCTTAGCGCTTGACAGATGTGGGCATTTTAATCATATAATTGAGAGAAAAATTAAAAGTAGGTGATACCATGGGAGTCATCAGTGGCATTCCTGGAAAATCCCATGTCATCTTCCAACTTAAAACCAAAATTGTTTTTATGCCAGCTAGAATTTAGCAAACAGTAAATAAACAAGATGATAAATGATAGGGCGAAAATGATAAAGTGAATTTAGTTGTTTTCTGCAAAACAAGCCCTGGCTGTAGTGCAACCCACTCTGATTTCAAACAGCATCAGTGGATGACTGACAAGATCTCACATTCAGCTGAGAATGGCTGCAGCGTGTCCACTGGTAACAGAAACATGTGGTACAGTCGGCAGCTACAGTCCCCATCTCCACTGAAAGGCTTCCAGGATTCCTTAATAAAATACCAGTTCCTTCTGGCTGTCCGAAGGTCACACTGTGTCTCTCCCTGTCTAGCTGATGACAACAGCATGGAGCACAGCTCATTTTATGCAATCCCTTAATTTATGTGTCTAGTCTTGATTTTAGTTGATTGGCTGTATTTAGCATTTTCTGTCTTATTTCGTTTTGACTAGGACAGTACTTGCATGTGTTGTGTGTATAACATCCCAGCACGTTTGCTGAGTCCTGATCAAAGCCCTCTGTTTCCTTGCCTGTGTTGGTCATCATGATTAGTGTGTTTCGTCCATGGTGAGGCAAGCAGGGAGCTCCTTCTTCCTATGGCTGACTAATATCCTGATTTGTCTGCAAGGAGTCACAATTTAGAAAGTATAGGAAATAGAATGTAATACAATAAAAAAAATCACCCATGTTTCTGTAGAGCTCTGGGTATCATACTGCTGTTACTGCCTTTGGCACCAGTCTGTCACCTCCTCCTTCTGTCCCTTTCATCCTCTTGTCACAGCCTTGACTGTCCTGATTAGAAATGAGGCCCTTGGAAATTATAATCTTTAAAAAATATTCATTTTATTTTTATTTATGAATGAGTGCATGTCTCTCTGTGTGTGCACATGAGTGAGGTGCCTGCAGAGGCCTGAGGGGGGCGTCGTATATCCCCGGAGATGAAGTCACAGGTGTTGGTGACCCCCGACCAAGATGCTGGGAACAGAACTCAGGTTCTATGCAAGAGTGGCACTGGCTCTTGAGCCCTGCGCTGTCTCTCCAGTCCCCAGCATGAGCCTATCAGTCTTTCTAAGGATCACTAATATGGGATGGGTTTACCAGGAAGTGTTTCTATTACACTTCTGAGCTCAATAGCTCTCTCTAATTTTAGTCCCTCTGCAGTCTATTTTTAGAGCATGCAATTAACTGAAAGGAAGTAGATTTTTTTCTATCAAAGCACTCATTTTCATTAGATAAGTAGACTAAAATCATCTTTAAAAAATAAGAAAAGACAGTAAAGAATAATTAGTAAGAATATCCATGCCAGAGCAGTTTTGGCTGGGAATTTTAGATGTCTGGACAAATGCAACAAAAATCAAGTTCTTTTAAGGAATGAAGTATTAAACACAAAACTATAAGCCTCCTATAGGCTCCTTACAAGGCAGCAGAAAAACATTCCAGGGCCTTTGGTTTGTTTATAACTTCTTAGATCCCAAGAAGTGTAATGGGATAAAAGGAAAATGAAAATGTTAGATTTAATTAAAATCCAAAAGTTAAACAAAACAAGCACCAACCCCAACATCAGCATTAAGAGAATTTTTTTAAAAAGTCATTCCAGTACACTCATAAACAGTTGTGTAAAATACACAGTGGGCAACTGATCTCAACAGACCCTCTCCTCTACCACCAAGATGACTTCCAGAACATTCCCATCAATACCAACAATCCCACTGTGGGTAGACGCAGGATGGTGGCCAGGTCACATGGCAGGAACAGGCTAGCTTATCAGAAGCTGTAATGTCTCCTGAGGGAGGCCTCACCATTTTGTACTCCTAGCTGTAATGGTGAGCACACCCCATCCACAGCCTTGCCAAGATTCAGTCAGTCTGATAGGAGCAGAGAGGAGTACCTCACTGCTCTTTTAACATCCAAGTCCCTGTAGAGACATGAAGCATTTTCTCATCAGCTGCCTGTCTTTGGTGATGGACATGCTGCTCAGTTCTTTTTGTTGGATTTTTTTTTCCATTTGAATTGTTCTGCCTGTCTGGGGTCTTGGCTTTTCAGATACCTGTGCTGTGTATACCCCATCAGTCTGTGGTTTGTCTTCTCATTGTCTCCATATAACAGAATTTCATTTCCTTTTTAGGAAAATAATATTCTTTCTTCTTTTGTGGTGATAATGGTTGAACATAGGATGCTCACACTTGCAAGGCTCCTTTTAGCTCCATCTCCAGTGAATATTTAGGCACCTAATATCACGAGCGTGTGTGTGTGTGTGTGTGTGTGTGTGTGTGTGTGTGTGTGTGTGTGTTGCACACAGTACACTTTGTTTATTCTAGTAAGCTTTCTCATCAGGACCACCAGCTTACAAATATCGACACAGAGACTTATTGATTATGAAAGCTTGGCCTTAGCTTAGGCCTTTTTTTATATAACTACCTCTTATAACGTAATAAAGCCATGTTTTATCATGTGGCTTGGCTGCCTTTCCTACATGTCCAACTTGTTCTGTGTCCTGTTGGCATCTCCCGAGTGCCTAGATTCATCCCTTTGACTTCCTCTCTCTCTCTGCTGGAAGTCCACCTGTCCTCTCCTGCCTAGCTATTGGCCATTGAACTTTTTATCACACCAATCACAGCAATACGTCTTCACATAGTCTACAAACAACCCGCAACAGATTGTCCATTCCTATACTGCTCCACCAATGGACCTTTGGGTAGCCATCACCATTTGATAGTTGTGAGTGAGCCCTGCTATGGCTGTTGATATACAGATACCTAGTTCCCTGCTTTCAATGTCTTCGGGTCAACACCAACAAGGCTCAATAGTGCATCAAAACAGTTATTCCCCATTCTCATTTCTGTGAGCAAAGAGGCTGTGTAATATCCATGACCAGAGATATTTGTTCTTTGTGCAGTTTTTCAGCTCCCTTGATCAAGCAGACAAAGGACTGGCAGGCTACTGGCTTCAGGAAACAACTGTGGTCTCTGCCTGCCTGTGGCTTTGCCTGCGGAAGAGTGGTGGAGGGGGTGAAGGGCAACTTACGAAGCACTTTTGAGAGTGAGAGAGATGCCTTTTAGCTTCTGCCATAGTTTATGAACCCTGGCTTCAGAGAGAAGTTTGGTCAAAGAAGCATAGGATAAAAAGATCCAATAAAGACCACAGAGCATCCATGGAGACCCCCTTCCCCAACTCCTTAAACCCAGAGATACCTGAGGCAGCCACAGTTTTGTATCCAGTGTTGTTATCTATGCAAAAGTATTTTCTATCTCAAGCTCAAAGCGCCAAGAAACAGACAGAGGCTTATCACATAGATTCACATTTCAACACAGGAAAGGGACCAGTGTTTTAAGATGTCATTCCTGCCTAGGCCAGCCCTCATCATGGGTGTGTGGACAGCTAGTTAAACAAGACTTGATCCTCATATGAAGGCTGTGTCTGGAGTCTACTTAGTAGCTTCCACAAATGAACAAGGCAGTATAACTAAGCTTTATATTTAAAAGGTTCTTGTCAGCTGTGACTACCACCTCCACCTAACTATGGTGAAAGCTTTATATTCAATACATGTTAAGGCTTTGGGCTTTATTGCTCTGAAACAGCATTTATTTCATATATAGAGAGGGGAGAGATAGCTAGAGAGCAAGATGGAGAGAAAGAGAGATGATAGATAGATGCTAGATAGGTAGATGATAAATATAACAAAATGAAAACATAAAGGGCAAGGGAGATGGCTGCATCAGCAAAGAGCATGTAAGCATACGAGCATGAGGACCTGAGTCTGGATTCTTAGCACCCATGTGAAAGCTGGCATGAGGACAGAAGGGACAGCTTTTTAGTGCTCAGTGCATATCACTCTAACTACCCAGGTGAGCCCAGATTCACTGAAGGATCCCATCTCAGAGAATAAGGATGGGAATGAGAATCCCATCTCAGAGGAGATCGATCCAGGAAGGCATCAGACATTTACCTCTGGCTTCCATTCACCTATGCACTTTCATATACATGTGCAACCTTACAAACAAGTACATACCACACACACCCACACACCCACACCACACACACCCACACACACACACACACCCACACCACACACACACACACACACACACACACACACACATCACACACACACACACACACATACACACACACACACACACACACACACACACACACACACACACACACACACACACACACACACACACACACACACACACACACACACACACACACACACACACACACACACACACAACACACACACACACACACACACACACACACACACACACACACACACACATCACACACACACACACACACACACCCCACACACATACACACCACACACACATCACACACACATCACACACACCACACACACACCACATACACATCACACACACACCACACACACATCACACACACCACACACACACCACATACACACCACACACACACCACACACACATCACACACACATCACACACACCACACACACCACATACACACCACACACACACCACATACACACCACACACACACCACACACACATCACACACACCACACACACACACCACATACACACCACACACACACCACATACACATCACACACACATACACACACACACACACACACACACACACACACACACACACACACTAAACAGATGCCTGGCAGGAGAGTCTGACAAAAGTATTCTATACTGTGGTGCCAAGGTGGAGTGCAGTTGAATACTGAGCAAGGGGAATGAATGAATGAATGAATGAATGAATGAATGAATGAATGAATGATTGTCCCCTATAATCCAGTGGGTTTTTCCTGGGCAGAGCAAAATGAGATGGATAGTTTTAATATCATGAGGTACTTCAGCAGTTCAGCTCATGATCAGTGGTCACTAGAAACAACCCAGGATGAGATCCAGAATTTCTCTGACTTTGCTTACAAACATTCTAGTAGTCAAATTTCTAATCATTCTCTCAGTATTTGTCTAAATAGGGAAAGGTTTGGTCACATATACGAAGACGTTAAACTCAGAATCGATGTCTCAATAGCTTTGCCCTGGCTTACTGGGATATTCCCTGAAACTCTAGCCTAGGGCACATAGATGTCTCCTATCAAGTTCATCTCAGAAAGTCCTATTTGATTCTCTGAAATCTTCAGGCTGAGTAGAGACCAGGAGAGAGGAGATTC
This sequence comes from Cricetulus griseus, assembly GCF_003668045.3. Lineage (NCBI taxonomy): Eukaryota > Metazoa > Chordata > Mammalia > Rodentia > Cricetidae > Cricetulus > Cricetulus griseus. The sequence continues at coordinate 1,706,690 of NC_048601.1, forward strand.
AAAATGTTCAACTCTATCTGAAGTCCCCTAAAACCAGGTGGAGTGTGGTAGTGATGTCTGTAATCCGGTACCCTGGATGCTGAGGCAGGGTGGCAAGTTCCAAGCCAGCCTGGGCTATATCACAAGACCCTGTCTCTAAATTTAAAAACAAACACTGGTAGGCTCATGGTTCTGGGTGGCTGAGATTTCAAACGTGTCCTCCCTCATTCTCAAACCCAAGCGAAAGGAACAAGTAAGAGACACACTTTTCTCAGGACTGGGATCCTTCCCCAGATCACGACTCAGCACTCTTTCTTCTGGATCAGTGTCTTCCAAAACATTTTGACTGAGTGACAGCCAGCATAAAAGTCCCCTGTAGGTTCTGAGAGCGGTGAGTGGATGACCCACAGCCAAAGCAACAAGGACAATGACAACATTCCTCCATCCTTTGATCTCTAAATAGAAGTCATGAGGTCTCTTTTCTCTCAGGCAGAGTGCTCGTCACCTGTTTTCATGGGTAATCCCTCTATTTTTTTTTTTTTAGCAGAGTATACTTTTAATATTTGCCTCGAATGATTTTTTTCTCTTTGGCATTCTCTCTCTCTACTCTCTCTCTCTCTCTCTCTCTCTCTCTCTGTGTGTGTTTCACTGACTGACTGTCTGTCTGTGTATCTGTCTCTGTCTCTCTGCTGCTGTCTGTGTGTGTGTGTGTGTGTGTGTGTGTGTGTGTGTGTGTGTTGCATGCACATGGGTGTATGGGTGCAATGTCCAGAGCAGGATGTCAGGAGTACTCCTGTGTTGTTTTGCACCTTACTGCCTTGAGATGGGGTCTCTCCTATGGGAGGCATGCAGGTCCTTGTGCTCACAGACAAGGAAAGTGTATAAAGATGTATTACATTTGTTTCTGCTGCATTTGTTGAACCATGTAAGGACATGTTACATTGTTTGTGGTGCATTTGTTTAATTATGAGAAGACTTGTTCCTTACCTGCCTAAGGAACCTGGTTGGTCTAATAAAAAGCTGAATGGGCAATAGCTAGGCAGGAGAGGGATAGGCAGGGCTGTCAGGCATAGAGAATAAGATATAAAGAAAGAAAGGCAAAAGGTAGATACAGAGAAATGGATTAAAATGAGAGCTAAGGTGAATCTGAGCACTCATAACTAACAATAAGTCTCTGTGTCATGATTTGGGAGCTGGTTGGTGGCCTAAGAGAAAAAGCCTGGTACTCAGACAAGCACATGAGGAAACAGGAATCTTAAACATATGGGATTATGTCTTCAAAGGGACAGACCAGAAGGCTGGGAGTGGAAGTGGTTAATAGCCTGTGACCTTTGTGCTGTCCCTGTGGTCCGACCATGGCAGATTCCTGCCCTGCTCCCCATCTTGAGCCTTTTTTCCCCCAGTTAACCTATAGAACCTATCTTTATGAAAGATGTCATTTGTACTTTACAAGGAGTTTTGAGGTAATCTAATCACCTTTTAAATTTGTTGTACACAGAGAATTGAGTTCATTATCACCAGGAAACTTTCCTCCAAATTGTGCTGTGCTTAAATATGTCTAAAATAAACCAACTGGGGTTAGACTCTTGAAGTTTGAACCAACAAACTGTCTTCTTGTCTCTTGTGGATTAATACTCTGCTGGCTGTGACATTTGCAGAGTGCCTCCCTGCTTCTGTACACATACACACTCTCCCCGGACCAGAGTCTTACCATGTAGGCTAGACTGACTGGCTAGTGAGCTCCCAGTGATGAAGGTACAAGCACTGGGGATTTGAACTCAGGTCCTCATGGTCTTACTCACTAAGCCATCTTTCAAAGCCCATTTGGGCATAATTTTATACATCAGCTTTGTATCACTGCTATCCATATTTAAAGAGACGGTAGCTACTTCTTATAAACAAATACATACGTGCACGGGAAAGCAGGCAGCTACTTTAAACATACATGTAAACGCATGAGAAGGCAGCTACTTACATACATATACATGCATGCATATCCAGTGCAATTAAGGGGGACAGATGGAGGATTATGTTTACAGCCACTACCTTTGTGTTCACCCAAACATAACCATGGCCCTTTCTCCTTTCCCATTGCACCTTCACAGGCCTCCTCCGTAGCTAAACCACTGTGTTGTGAAACATCTTCTCTTGTTCCCACTTTTCCCCGTCTCCACGCGCCCCCCACCCCTCACCAGTCCCCACCCTTGTCTAGCCCTGTCTCTGATCTCACACACCTCCCAGCACTTACTTTCTTCTCTCTCTCAAGGCAGACACACCTATCCACTTAATGAGATTTACCCTTCCATTGTGATCCCCCTGTATTCCCAGATGTCACCCTGGGTGCCTGTAAAGGAAGTCTGATTCCCCTGCACTGCTTCATGGTTCATGGTTTACCTGTTCCCCAGCAATTCTAATCCAAGGGTTTTCAGGCTCTCGCTGGTGTGACCTTGGGAGATGCCCTGTGCTGTTCATCTCAGGAGGCTGAGCTGACTGTGCTCTCCACTGTCAGCTTTGTCTGGACCTCACAGGTTCAGTGCCTGGACCTCTGCCCTTGTGCCTTGTCTTTTTATCCCATGTGCCACTGAAGACAGGTCATGGTTCCCCCTTTCGTTTTTTGTTGTTTGGTTTTCTCGAAGTTTCCGGTGGAGAAGACACACAGGCAAAATCCTCCACCTCAGCTTCTTCGACTGAGAGTCCTCTTTAGAGTGATTTTAATGTGCAAAGGATTGTCACGTTGGAGCCAGCATGGCTGAAAACATAAACATAAGTTTCCTGGCCCCTCCATGTCTTCAGCTTTTCCCATCCCAGGAAGCATCATTGAGCCCAGTTTCCTAGACACTAGAACTGGAGACTAACAGGCTTCTTCCGCCTCATGACATCATGAGCGCCTCATTCAAACGCCTTGAATCTTCCAAGAGGCTTGAAAGTTGGTCTCTGTTCTCAGTGCCCACTGCTGTATCTATGACACTGCTACTTTGTAATGATGAATATCCTTAATGTAGTTCAAACCTTTTATTATTATTTTTTGGTTGGGTGGGGTTTAAAGCTGTCCATTGGAGAGGCAGACAGCAGGTTCTGCACCATCCAATGTGTTCTTCACTCTCGGGTCCATCACAATGTGACCTACTCGGTTATTGTGGCAACATGAACCAAATCTACACTGTTTACCCAGTGATAACACTCAGCTGTGTTCTTTTTTTTTTTTTTTTCATTTTCTTTTTGAAGTACTTTTCCTGTGCATTAGTCATTATTAAACTCTTGACCTCTTCAGCTGGCAGGGCTAAAGTGAGTTATTCAATGCTTCAGTTGGCAGGGCTGAAGTGATGGACAGCCATTAAGAGATAGAGCTGTTGTCTTCTCTGCTTCAGCGGCTCTTGGGAAGTTATTGCTAGAGGACACCTAGTGGTGCTTAGTAGAATTCCATCTACACTGAAGCATTCTTCCGAATCTTGGATCTAAATACAACTTAGGCAGGAACAGACAAGTACAAATTGCCAGGTCTTGAGTCTAAACATCAGCCAGGGTGTGCTGACTGCTCTGACAACCCTACCCCAAAGTTTCAACGGCTTCATAGAACAGTTTGTTTTGCACCTTCAAACACAGTGCAGTTGTTCAAGCTGGTGACTCTCCAAATAATGACACAAGGGAATTGTGGTCATGTAGAAGACAGAAGCCATCCTTAGCCTTGGATAGGAAAATTAAAGGATATTATTTACTCAAAACTAAACAGGCGAAACAGAATCCAACATGTGAAATGGGTGTAGAATATGCAACTTCAGTATGTATTCATATTAAAATATGTTTATATTAGAATATATGAATTTATGTATATTAAACTCTGAATACATTTTTAAAACAAGAATAAAAACAACTGATATAATTCTGGAAAAGAAGAGCAATGAAAATTTTGGATATATTAAGACTAATAAAAATCTCAATAATTAAAAGAGAATGGTACTATGACTTAAGGACTACTTATTGAGAAAAATGTTGTTTAGGATTGTAAATAGACACGTTAGATAGAACATTAGCCTACAAATTATAGAAAATTGCATGTAGTGATTTGATAAAATAAAATAGCCCAAGAAATCAAATCAACTCTTCAATGGATGTTCAGGGGACAAATAAAAATATCTGTATATTTTGAAGAAAGAAAAGGGAAAGAAAAGATTATGTTAATCTTCATGGAATTTTCTTAGGATTCTTTAGGGATCAGAGCCAACACTTGTGTGTATCTGGATTCAGGGGTTTGAGAAGGAATGACTTAATGCTCTTATGGGGGCTGAGGAACTTCAGGGTCTTCAGGGGGGAGACAGGAAGCCAGAGACAGAACGAAATGAACTGAAGGCTGGTGGGCATGGAACTCTGCTAGGGCTGAGTTTCAAGTCACATTTGAAGGCAAAGAATCCAGTTTCAGGGTTAAAGGCAGGCAGGAGTAGGTGGTTCTCTGTTGCTTGGGAAGGGTCAGTTTTGTTTTAATTATTTAAAATTTGAATCATAATCTCACGTAAAACATTGGACCCAGGAAAATGTTTGCCCAAGTATCTGGGCATCTCATGGCATATCTGTGAATATAACTCACCCCACAGGCATCACAGTTGACAGTTTCTTAGTAGAAACCCCAGCGTCACAAAGGGACATGACACTCACTTTAATATGACCCATAAGAGAGTTTTCCTGATGAATCAGGGACAGAACGTCTCTCTCATTGTCCTCTACTTCCCACTGAGTGTGTGAATCTTATCATGACCACAGCATCAACATCGTATTTGTTTGATGAACACACAGGGAGAAATGTGTGCTATTTTAATGGGAAGGTGTCCAATTTTGTGCACTTTGGAGGCCACTAATTGAGCACGGTCGATTGGGTTGATTCTTGTGTGCTGGAATGCTCGGTGTATCTCAAGCCATGAGTGCCTGTGACGAACAGGCACACCACACACTTTTCATTTTCTTATGGATTTGGATGTTTTCTGTGCTTTGTGACATCACTGTGGTTAGTTTATTCTGATATTACTTGACAATGATATGACTTTGATCTTGATTATTGAATTTACTCTGATATCTCAGTGAAAAACAACAGGCAAAAGTCCCCAGAAGGGGTGAGACAGTGAAATAAGTGTTCAAGTCATCTTCAGCTCCCAATTCAGATACTTCTGGGTGATTTGGGGGAAATTCTTTTTGAGTGTTCCAACCAGCGTCAGTGTGTGTGTGTGTGTGTGTGTGTGTGTGTGTGTGTGTGTGTGTGTGTGTGTGTTTGTGTGTGTGTGTGTGTGTGTGTGTGTGTGTACCCATGCATGCTCATGCATGGACACATATGTATACACAAGTGTATGTATATATGTGAAGGCCACACAACGACTTTGCTATTCCTCAGGTGATGCCCAGATTTCTATTTTCTCATTGGCCTGGAGGAAACCAAGTAAGCTAGGCTTTCTGGCTAATGAGCCATGGGGATCCTCTGCCTACTTCTCCCAGCTGGGATCACAGACATGTGTTACCACGCTCAGCATTTTTTTTTTAAACGTGGGTCTTAGGGATTGAACCCAGGTTTCCATGCTTGCCTGGCAAGCACTTCACTGACTGAGCCATCTCCCCAGCCTACCAATGTCACCTTAGATTGTAAAATCACATTTCTTCAGAGCATTTCAGTCCTGGAGAAGAAGAACTGAGCTCTTAATGAGAACTGTGCTTGCCTGGTGTAGCTCATTAGCTCCGGTAGTTCACAAGGTTCTCTGGTTTTTGCATCTGTTCCTCTTTAAAAAGCTATTCAAAAATGATATTTGCTGATAACTTAAATGACTAACACTGAAGGGCTGTCTTGAGGGCTTTGAAGAGAAAGATCAATAATTAACCCGAATTGCTAGATTCGGGTGCATTCAGTTTCTCTATCAAGAAGAATTAATTCCTTCCCAGATGCAATGATTAACAGCACCACTTAAAAGATGACAAAATGCATCACAAGGAACACTGTCATCACAGTAGACATGAAATAGCTCTGGAAGATGCAGAAAGGATGCCTGCCAGAGGCAAAGTGGAAGGAAGCATGGTTGGCAGTACACCTTTGGGGCTAGGTCTTGAGAAACCATCTATACAATCCTAAAATTTCTGAATTCTGCAGATGCAAGCTAGTTACACATGATCAGACACCGGGCACGTATACAGGACCTCAAAAACTTAGTAATTCCCTAGTCAAAGCGCTGAGGCAACAAAAGCATATTTGACATGCAGACATGACCTTGACATCTTTACTCATGTGTAATAAGTAGGTTCAAGATAACCAAATGCACTGCATTTTATAATATAATTTTAACTTCCAATTTCTCTTCCAAGTGCTTTTTAAAAAAATATCTGACACAAAACACTGAAGTAACCAGTCTATAATGAACATGGTTGCCCCTATTGTTTTCCAATCATGTTGCCATATTCTGAAAGAACGAACCAGACACCACAGTGCAGCTGAAGACCCACTGTGAACAGTTTCCTTTCCAATTAACTAGCTTCTCTGATTTTATCAGAGGTCTCTAGTGGGTTCATGACAGTCACAGCTCTTCTGATAACCTTCGTGTTCCATCCAGGTCAACTCCTACATCTGTCCCTGTGTGTGATAACTAGCTTAGGTCTTAGCTAGCTTTTGATTGGAACAAAGACACTGGTGCATGTCCACAGGAAAGCAGCAGATGTCCATGGGTACCAGAACGTCTAAGCCCAGAACAACCACTTGCCTTGGGCTCCCCAAAGCTGTGCTCTACTTTGCTCTTCCTCAAATCCTCTTATTTATATAGCATGAAACAAGTTTGTCATAACTGGAAGAATTTTGTAAAAAAATGATGAATTCATTAGCTGTCAATAGAACTCTCATGATCAGAATATTGACAGACTAATAGTAGTTCATGTCAATATCTCATCAGTTCATAGTTGACTCTCAGAATCTCAGTGCTGAAAGAAATGGATAATATTATGGTGTTTAGGTAGATATAGCTAAAGCAAAGGCTGTCTGTCATGATTTTCTGAGTGTTTCTAGTCCGTCTGATATTATGTTGTATATTATGTGTGGTATTAAAAAATCTTTTTAAAGCAATATTATTCCAGGAATAAACAGTGAAAAGGGCACTGAAAGCATTCTCATTTATACTAGTGCTTGCCAAAATCTAATATTTAGACACAAAACTAATAAAATATACACAAGATCTTTGTGAGGAAAACCATAACACTGTGATGAAAGAAACTAAAGAAAAACTAAAGAGAGAGAGAGAGAGAGAGAGAGAGAGAGAGAGAGAGAGAGAGAGAGAGTTCATGGTCATGGGTAGGGAGATGTAATGTTGTATTGAGTCAAGAACCTTCTGTTTGATTCATTGATTCAATGACGTGTTATCCAAGTCCCAGCTAGTTACTTGGTAGATACTGACAGACTCATGCTGGAATTTTAATTAAAAGCCAAGATACTGAGGGCAGACAGACCAATATTGAAGAGCCAAGTGGGGTGGGGGCGGGTGAGGGAGCTTCTGTTGCCCAGCAGGCTGTGCACTGTAGCTGTGTGTGGTGATGGGCCGTGTCCTCTATAATGTCTACATTAAACATCCCTCCAAAGATGAGGGTATCTGGAGGTGGTACCTTTGAATGGTGATTATGTCATATGTGTTGGAGCCCTCCTTCAGGAAAAGGGACAAAAGTGGAGGTCATCTTTACACATAAAATAAGCCAGAGTGCCGGGCATTGGTGGCGCACGCCTTTAATCCCAGCACTCGGGAGGCAGAGGCAGGCGGATCTCTGTGAATTTGAGGCCAGCCTGGTCTGCAGAGCCAGTGCTAGGATAGGCTCCAAAGCTACACAGAGAAACCCTGTCTCGAAAAACCAAAAATAAATAAATAGATAGATAAATAAATAAATAAATAAATAAAGCCAGAGCTAGAATGGCAGATAGCACATGCTTTTTTCCCACACGCACAATCTGGATTTTAAAATAATGCATGAGAGTAGACGTGGGAGGGGGAAGGGAGGTCAAAAGCTGTGAATTTGACAGAATGACATCTGTGAAGTTTTACCTTCATACCACACCAAGGATGGTATTAAAATATTACTTGCAAATTGTAAACTTACATTGTCCCTTATGTATCTTAATAATTTGTATCATAATATGCAAACACTAAACTATTTTAAAGAAAAAAGGAAGAGATATAGAAAAGATGACCTTTTTCTCCACTGTGTGGGGTACAGCAGAAGGCTTGGCTGTCTTCAGAAGAGCCCTCATCAGTTGGTTCTCCCTCTGACCTTTGTTTTCTTGGGCTTCCAGAACTTTGAAAAGCTAACATGCTTTGTTGACGTTCCTTTGGCTATAGTGATTTTTTCCAGAAGCCCAGATGAGACACTGTGGTAATCAAGGAAGAATTAAAGAACAGACAGACAGTTCAATGGAACAAACTAGAAAGCCAGGGTTACACCACAAGGATAGTCAATGGTCTTTGACAAGAGCAGCACAGAGGAGCAATGGTGGTCTTCTCAACAAAAGGTTCTTCAAGAACTGACCACACACACACACACACACACACACACACACACACACACACACACACACACACACACACTGGCTTAGGCATAGATCTTTTACCCTACATGGAAACCAATTAATTCAGCATGGAGCACAGACTGAAATTCCGAGTGCAAACCCCGGAGGGTAACATTAGAAAAGCTAGATGACCAGATGCTGCAGTTTAACCCTCCTGACAGCTGAGGAGACCACAAGTTTTCCAAGTATCTGCTTACATGCTGGAGAGAAAGGAACTTCTCACATAAGATGTAATATTTTTCTTGTAGCTCTAAGTGAGAAGCAACCAAGAGAATAGGAACTCTGTTTTAATAGAAAAGATGGGGTAGAGTTAAAGAAAGGGGAGGGGAATGCATTCATGTTGTATATAGTTAGCTAAAAAAACCTTCTTGACTTTATGCTTTCATTTCAACTGAAACTCCTTAAGAGGAAAGCCCAGATCCTCTGCGTTCTATTTCCTGATATTGCTTGTTAGAACTGGCTGTCTCCTGATGTTGTAAGGCATTGAGTAGAGTGTAAATAGTGTCTAAGACAGGAGAATAGTGTCAATGCCCAGAAAATTAACATTAAACAGTTCAACCATATCATTTTAAGTTAGGTAAATAAATCTTGGTGATTAATTAATTGGCTGCTTTTTATCAGTACAATTTTATTCATGACAATGATAAGGCTGACTATGACTGAGGCAGTGGAGCTAACAGGAAGTGAAAACCTACAGAGCAGACCCAATCAGATTAGGGCTTTTTAAGCAGCTGCCTTATGGAAAATAAGTTGCAATAAAATTTCACATATGCAGTAAAGACTAAATGTTAGAAATACAGGCCCCTCAACATGATAGCCAATAATTTCAAAGACTATATTCATTCTCTCTGACCTCTAAATGAATGTATTTTCCAGATGTGCCAAATACTATAGTTTTGGTTGCTCAGCATGGTCTTGGTGCCAACTTGAATTTCTTTCTCCTTTCTTCTTCAAAGGCAAGAAAAAGAGGGACACAGAGATATAGCCTGGCTCCTTCCTGAGAGTCCAACTTCCCAAGGGTTCATGTAGGGGGCTGAGCCATGAATAGGATGGAATGTATGGCAGAGTCTCTTCACATGGAGGGGTTTCTGTTTAGCTCACTTTCAAATTAAATTTCATGCTTTGGGGTTCCTGTTGACTGAATAATAGTGTATAATACTGAGTCCTCATTTTGTAAAACCTCTCTTAACACCAAAGTACCCTACACTACCAAAGCTTCAAGAACTAAGCACATTGAAATTATAATTGATTAGTTAACTGCTGACGTGGGTGAACTTGGGATTTTATGTTAACCTGAAACACACAAATGGATATTTACATGTAGTTTTCTTTCTTTTGTAGAGCAAGATGGGTCTCACTGTAGGAAGTGCCTCCATTAGCCAATGATGAGTTACTGTCCATCTCATAGTTATTTCTTTGCTATGAGAAAAGAGCTTAAAAATATTGTAAATGTTGAATCCTAATTTATTATTATTTATTTTAATTTGCTTACATTTATGTCTCCATTTTAGTAATTGTGATATTCATTGTCATTTGTATTTGTGGAGACTTCCAAAAACATGTAATTTTCACAGAAACACTAGCTTTATTTCCTCATTCATGGTCTATACATTTTTGGAATATACCATTAAGTTCTGATGTTATAATATATACAGTTTTGGAATCCATCTACTGCATTTTGGGCTGTGTATGACATGTCAGTCTAGGAGGGAACATCGAAGAGATGAGTATCTGCTGACATTCAGCGTAGTGGGGTAGGGAGACTCCAAACCAATCTCACGAATCAGTTCGCAACTCTGGAGCTCTCTTTTGTTAGGAAAAAACAAAAAAAAATTATGTGAAGAAAACAGAAGCCAACCTGAGTGGTAGTGGCACACGTCTTTAATATCAGCACTCTGGAAGCAAAGGCAGGTGGGTCTCTGAATCTGGTCTATGGAGTGAGTTCCAGGACAGCTAGGGCTACACAGAGAAACCCTGTCTCAAAAAACAAAACAAGAACAAAAATAAGGAGGAGGAGGAGGGAGGAGGAGGAGGAGGAGGAGGAGGAGGAGGAGGAGAGAAGAAGAAGAAGAAGAAGAAGAAGAAGAAGAAGAAGAAGAAGAAGAAGAAGAAGAAGAAGAAGAAGAAGAAGAAGAAGAAGAAGAAGGAAAGAACGTTGCCCAGAAGATAGAAGCCTTTAGAAGCATTTTAGAAAGTTTTGAATGTTTATTAATGATTTTTTAAAAATCGAAGAGGATAAGGGGGAGGTAAACAGCTGTTTTTTGGTGGAACTCCAAATACCACTGAGCAGAGGCAACAGCACCTGGTCTTCTGGAAAGGCAAGGGCAATTCCTTTCGCAAGAACCATGTTTAGTCCTTTCTGTTTTTCTTGCACAAAGTGAAAAACACCTCCAAGTGGGTTCATGAAGTGCATCACCTGACACTGGGTGTTTGTGATTCACAGTCCAGTGACTCAACTTTGCATCCATGAAAGCCGAGATTGGGAGAAATGAGGTCACTTTCCAAAGGTCAAACATCTAGTGAGTGTCTGAGGCCAACATCAATTGTTTTCCTTCTAGTCCACCTGCGCCCATCCTGGCATACAGGACCCACATGCGTGGGCCGGGAAGACTCACATATCCTGGGAGTGGCTCTTTACACAGCAAATGAGTTCTTCCTTCATAGTGGTCCGGTCTTCCATATAGTGATTCATGGAAGTTTCCAGGGTTACTAGTAATACCAATGATTTCTCAAGAGTTTTCCCATACTTCTGTATCAATTTGGGGAGGGGAATCATTTCTAAGTCCTTGTCACACCAACAGGAAACTCATATTTAAAGAATTATAGTTGAAAAAAGAAAGTGAAAAAAATAAAGAATTACAGTAAATAATTTAAGGTACTCAGTTAAGTTTGGATAGTGATAGTAGTTGTGATTTCTATACACTTATGTCAAGACCCGATTATTAAAAGTTGTTAATGCAGGAGACTGTGGGTGGTCACCAGTATGGTGCTCTGCCCATTCATCTGCTCTTTCATTTTCCATGGCTTTAGTTAACCATTGTCAACCATGGTCTAAAAATACTTGGAAAATTCCAGAGCTAAACAATCTGTAAATTTTATGTGGCATGCTTTTCTTCATAGCTTGCTGAAACCCATCAGTGTTTGTCACCATCTCGACTACTGTGTGACTGCCTCCTCTGTTCAGTGTATTCATACTGTTCGTGTTACCCTCCCACTAGTTACATGGGAGCATCTTGGTTGTAAGACTACAGACATCACAGTGCTTGTTTAACATTGGTGCAAGGGTGGTGAGGCCATGCATTCAGGTACACCAAAGAGAAAGAAATAGTGCATCTTTTCAATGAAAACTTAGGCATTCTTGACTTAACAAGGAAAGAAAAAATGTATGTTGAGGCTGTTATGATCAATGGAACAATATTGTTAACCTCATGTTGTACCTAATTTACAAATCCAACTTTACCCTAAGTATGAGTTTATCGGGATAATACCCACTTCATACATAGTCTGGTGTTATCTACCTTTTGGGGTATTCACTGAGGGCTTGAAGGGCATCCTCCACAGACACACTGATGTGTGGAAATAAGCTCAGAAATGCCTGGAAGCAGAAGTGTTGTGGGGATAATCCCTGGAGATTCTGTTGAGGCCACAGTTATGGGCAACACTTCTTGGTTTATTAAAGAAATAAAGCAAAGTGCCAGGTAACTCCGGCGGGAGTGGACAGAATTTAATCTTATTGCAACAAGGGGAAAGAAAGCCAAACAAAGCTAGAGTCTCCCAGGGCAGCTGCTGCATTTAAAACATAAGTCATGACACACAGGCACAGCTTGCTTCCAGTCTCTTTTGAGCTTTATTTGAAAAGACAGAGAATAAACAGAGCAGGAAGACTGGGGTGAGGCTTAGTGGAAGACACCTGCCTTGTATGCATCAAGTCCCAAGATTGATCCACAGCACAGAAGAAGAAGGAGAAGGAGAAGGAGAAGGAGAAGGAGGAGAAGGAGAAGGAGAAGGAGAAGAAGAAGAAGAAGAAGAAGAAGAAGAAGAAGAAGAAGAAGAAGAAGAAGAAGAAGAAGAAGAAGAAGAAGAAGAAGAAAACTCACAGGAAATTGTGGCTTGTACCAAAATTGTCATTTCTGTTTGCCAGTGTTCTACAGAGGCCCAATGTAAGTTGGCACATTCTCTGATGATGACCAAGGCCAGGTTATCTTCCTTATCCTAACTTTATGTCTTGAACCCACTAAGTCTTCTATGGATCCCTTATTTAGAAATTTAGAAGTCCTATCTCCATTCCCAATACATTTAGGAGAGAGGAGAGAGAGAGAGAGAGAGAGAGAGAGAGAGAGAGAGAGAGAGAGAGAGAGAGATAGAGAGAGAGAGAGAAGATGTATGCATGCCTTTGAAACAATATATATTAGCTGTTGAAAATTATTTATGTGTGTATTGTAACTCTCCTGTTTCTAGACTCTTGGAAGGTAAGAAACTTGACTTGCATTTCATCACTACTTACAGAAGGAAGGACTTTAGTAACCACTGTGTGAACAAGCCACTTTGAGCTGAATGCATCTTTCCAACCCATATATATGCCTAAATTCAACCATTAGTGAGTGGTACATGTCCCAAACTTAAGCCTTGTTTATCTGTATGACAAATAGTCCCAACACCCAATTCTTGCCAGTTACTTAGTATGGATTTATGTACATATTATAATGTACATACATTTCCTAGGGAGATAAGAGCCAGTATTGACTCCCTGCACAGGGGATGCCAATGACAGACTAAAGAAACAGTTTCACTGAGTCTGTCTTGGTGAACTGATAAGCTTAATCTATTTGCTTAAAGGCTCATGGTCAAGGCACACAGGCGAACCTCAGGTGGTCGTATCACCAAATTTTCCCTTCCTAGCATGATTGGTGATTTCTGAAAGATGATCCCAGGAGCTTTTACACAACTTGCATGCAGCCTCAGTGAAGAGTTTCCTCTTTCCTAGGGATGACTTCCTGCTTAGGTAACATCGGGAAGGGTCCTCATGAACTTAGCTTTTTGAGCTTTCTGTGCCAGCCTGGTACATTTACCGAACCCTCTAAGTTTCCATAGCTTACTGGCTCTTATTAGCCTCCTTCAACCCTACAGGAAGCCATGTTTTAATTAGAAGGACATAGCTTTGGGGCTGTGGTTTGAAACAAACTACCTAAAAAGAGGGAGAGTTACAGAATGGGTAGGCAAGGTAGGTCTATACCCGTCCTTTCGGATCCGCTAGGCATGGATGTTATCATAAAGGAATTCTTTTAAGAAAAACTTTCAAAAATACATATATATGTTTTTCTTCTTGAACTTGATTCCAACATGAAATTGCTCAGACTTGAGGCTGCCCTGGAATGTGGCTAGTGCGATTGCTTCAACTCTTTGCCCTCGAGAAGCAGCTGGACTCATCCTCACCACATGAAAGCATCTGCCATTCTTCCGTCCATCTGCGGCAGGACACTGCGGTTGTGGCTACCTTGACAATTAAGCCTGCTTGGAGCTTTCTAATGGAGACTTCAGAGTGTACCATCTGTTCTTCATCACCTAAAATTGTGGTTGTTTTCCTGAAAGGCCAAAGATGGCCAATTCATCCTGAAACTGAAAATCAATATGCCTCTAACCTTATGTGGCCCAGATTTTAGGAATAACATCCAGGCTCCATTCGGAAATGTTCCACCTTGCTTTAATTCTTGGAAAATGGGGATCATTCGATATTCCCCTTTCCAGATGTCTCCAGCCAGCATCCAGCAGTGAGCCAGAAGCCCGTGTGTCGGACAGTGTTGGAGACCACAGGATGCTGTCCAATCACATACCCTGATGCTCAGGTGTCGCTGCAAATGGCCCTGGGCTCACAAGGTTGAGCAACGGCAGGCATATTCCCCGGGTGGTACAACTTGGATGGTTTTCAGTGCAGGAGACTTCAGGGTTGAATTAGGGAACCCTGGGTTCAGACATGGAAAGTCCCTGGAAAGCCTGTAAATTCAAGGAAATGGAATTACCCAACTTCCTTATCTCTCCACATGGTGTTTGAATCATGTAATGTGTCATACCAATTCATGAAGACCTACTACCTATGACAAATGGTTATTATTGGGTGTCTTAAGTTGGCATGGATGACCTTTTCTCCACATACAATATTTTATAATTATTATCACCTTTACTCTTTTCAAAAAATATATGGAGCCAATGTTGCAGGTCTGAGAACAACTGAAATCAATCAAATAACTGAGGAGTGAAATTCCCCTTTTTATATTAACAAAAAACTTGGGGTAGGGCAAATTTCAAGCTGTATAACACAATGGTCCTACTGTTTTAAGTCCTCCCTTCCTCCCTCCCTTCTCCTTTCTTTCTCTCTGCCTGCCTTTGACTTTGCAAGCATGGATCTCAGATAGCATAGAGCACTAAGTAACACAGACATCTCTACAAATATTTGCTTAAAGAAACCCCACTTGTCCTGGGCACTGTTGGGGTCAAGGAAGAGCTGAGCAAATTTTCAAGTCTCCAGGTTCTGCACAGCAGGGGTTTTCCTGCTGGGTTGCTGACCACTGAGCATGGAAGCAGCCTTCACCAGGGACTTGCTGCTCAGGGAACTATAGACTTGTTGATCCTCAAAGTGAGATTTGTACTTCCACAGCTTTCTGTCCTGTATTACTCCTGAAAATCTAATCCCTTCTGGAAGGAGTTTTACAACAGGTGCATAGGGTCTTCTGGAGACCTCACACCCTTAGGGTTTAAAAGCACAGCCTCCATTTTCTCCTGGCAAGTTTCCTGTATACCTTTCCACAGTGTTGACTGACAATAGGGCCCCTAACCAAACTGTACGGGAATTAATAGCACAGATACTAGATTTCCTGGAGCCTGGACACCTGAATGAGAACCAAACCCTTCCAAAACCTCCTTCCTTGACACCTCCCAGGAACAAATACAGGATTGTTGCCTTTTTTCTTGAAGGAGTCTATCCCTACACCAACTAACCCAACATCCATAACTCGCATCTGAGGGACTATATCCTAAGTTCTCTGGCTTTGTGAGCAGATAGTATTAGACACAATCAATCTCCTGAGACCATAGTACAAAGAAATAATCCTACCACTCTAGAGGCTGAGACAGGAGTGTTAGCAGTTAGTTCACAGTTAGCTTCAGCTACATAGTGAGTTTGAGGACAGCCTTGGATAAGTGAGACATTTTCTACAAAGTAGTAGTAATACAGTAGTAGTAATATATAATAATATAATTAATTTAAAATACCTCCTGGGGTTACACACCCTGGGTATAGTGCATGGTGGGTACTAAAAAGCACAGTCCCTTGTACCTCACCAGAGGGGCTTGCATGTGTATTTACCTGTGGCTGAGAATTAATCTTCTAACCAGTGTAAGTGAAAGAATCACCAAACCAAAAATCTCTAGGGATCTGCTATCTGAATGAAAGCTCAGCACTTCCTATGAGTTCTCCCTACATATCCTAGAGATAAATTCAGGTCTACAAATTCTTCCTGGAAGAGTGTTTTCACATACTGGTACTGGGTTCTCCAGTTTTCATAGTATCCACTGGAGGCACTGTATCTTAAAACTCCTAGCTCGGGGAGTGGAGGAGACCAGACTCAACTCTCTGTAGAACTAGCACTGAGAGAATGTTTTAAATGAATTCATAGAAACTTTCCCTCAGCTAGCCCACAAGGAAGCTCTATGGACAAGGAGCTGAAAAACCAAAGTCCTAGTTCCCCTCAGAGGTAAAACTCTAGAGGGTCTCCTTGGTAGCCTAGCTTGTAACTGACTCCTTTGGGGAGTCAAGAAAATAGACCTCTGGGAGCCTGAGCAGAGGCCCCATGTTTCCTAAGTTTTATCCCAGCTTGTTGCAACAGTAAAGTCAAGCTTGCAGATTCTTCTCAGGCACCACAATTTGTGCAGCTTCCACCCAAGAGGTGACCTCCTTAACCTTAACCTAGCTCGAAGAATTAGGTTCAACATGCCCTAGACTTCTTAATATCTAAAATCCAGGGGTGGACATTTCACTGTTTCGTTTATGGCTGAAAGCTCGCCAAGACTGCTGAGGAGCTAGTGGGAAACTGTATAGTCTTTGTCACGGATATTCTTCCAAGTTTAATTCAGACAGAGTAGGAAGTGGATAAACACCTGTCCTAAGCTTTACATTGAACACAGAAACTGAAGCACCCACAGAATACTTGGACCTTTCCAGTCATCATAGCTAGAGATCTGACTTTTGCTTCATCCTGATGGGGCTTGATATGTCCTAATCTACTGGGAGCAACTGAGACCAGATAAGAGTGTGGATAAACAGAACTTGTGATGCCGTAGCATCACTTCTTGGACTGATTGGTGAGTTCTTTCTACATGAGGCCCATCTTTCAGGACTCAAGAAATTGTTGTCTCTGAATAAGACACAGAAGTCTTATTCAAGGAATTTTCCTTAGTCAAGGAAAAATGAAGACATAGGGAAACACACTGCATATATATGTATGTAAATATATATATATATATATGTATATATATATATATATATATATATATATATATATCCAGAAATCAGCTGTAGATATGTGGGTTACCTAATATGGGTTTCAAAATAATGGTCATCAAGATGCTTGCTATGATCAGGTCAGCAAATGCAAAACTATACTACAGGTTTTACCAAAGAGAAAGTGTTTTTAACCCTGTCACAGCATAGGCGAATACGATGACTGAATCAATGAATTCGGAGAGTTCAACTGAAGAATAGATCAATTAAAAGAAAAGCCAGTGAACTAGAAGGTAGACCAGTTAACCACCCATAAGCTTATTTCTGGATTATCTATTCTATTCCAGTGATTGCCATGTCTTATTTTAGGACCACCCCAGGATTCCATTGTCCTTGCGATAACTTCAGATTATTCCAAAGAGAGGAAAGGATATTTGATATAGAGCAGTTGAACCACACAATATGTAACTATGTGTTACTCCCAATCCCTTTAAGGCAAATAAATTTAAGTAGAAATTGTCAATTGACTCACATCCAATTTTTGTTATTAGGGCTTTCCACTATCAGTAACAGAAAAACCCAACCAGAGTGACTCTGATTTTAAAATGGTTATCATGTAGCAACAGGTATATGCAAAAATTAGTATTGGTTTGGCAGCTTGCAGATAGGCAATCTGTATCTCTAAGATTTCCCTTGACATTTATTTCATACTATACCTCCTACATTTCAGAGGCCAGGTTCATGTTGAAGTCATGAATAGGTAATTCTGACTGTTACAACTTCTTTTATAAGTGAGTGGAAGTTTCCCAGGAGCTGCCTAGCAGACTCCTATTGCATGTTCGTATGTATTTTCAGGGGAAGCTAGAAAAATCTGTTTAGGTTCTTCAGCTACTGTGCCAGAGATGAGAAAGGAATAAGGTTAGTTCATAGGATGCTGTTTAAATGATCGGCAATTGTGGGTCTTCTTGTGATCGTAAGGATGCCAGATGCTTAGGACTGGCTCCTACTTGAGGCATGCCTATAGTTAAAATTGTATTAGCAGTGTTTATATAGCTGTGGGAGAAAAGTAAGTAGCTGGGACTTTAAAATGATACAAACTATTGAAGTCAGTTTTAACTGCACATGTCAAAACTGGCTCTAGAAACCAGAGAAGACTAATTATCTTATTCTTCAGTGATTAATTATTGGTTTATGCTCAAATGTCTAGTTTCACTATTCACTGGCCATTATTTATGGTTTAAAATTGTGCAGAACTTTTCAGAATTGACAGTTGAAAGGTGGCAACCAGGATTTTACAATTTCTTACAAGAAGGCATGTTTTTTTTAAACTGAAGGATGCATTCTAACAACGAAGGGAGTTGAATATGGGAATGAAAGATTTCATCCTTACGATCACAATTTTGTCCTGAACGCATCCTTATTTGCAATTGACCATAACGGTCCATTGCTCGCCTATACTTAGGGCAGCCACTGGTTGAGATGGGTTCTTTGCTGCTCTTTTCAAGAGGGTGGCCATGCATGAGTGCATATCCCAGTTTATCTTGTTACTATCCTGCTAAAAACAAGTGGCTTTCCTTACCACCTTTGCTTTTGGTATTATTCAGTGTGCTTCCCACTCAGGATGCCATCCCTGACCACTAAAATCCTGTCTACTGTCCAGTGACATCTTCAAATACTCATTCCTTTGCTCATTTATCTCAAAATCTTTCGGTAGAATGTCTTTTTTACCTATCACAAGCTAGTTGGTATGTCAAATGTTGAGCTATATCTTCATTAAGCCACAATGTCCTTTATCTTAGAGAATGACAGTCTCTACAGTACCTGGTGTGAAGACTTTTACATTATAGGTGCTTACATTTTTCCGTATTTGTTGAGTTTTAAGTTCTATTTGTGACAGAACTGATTTCTAGAGCAATTGAATAATAGACATCAAAAATGGTGACTTGAAATATTCTTGGTTTGAACAACTTGAAAATCTTCTAATCCCAGTGCCAATGATTGTCTATTTTTCAAAGGAGAGCTCAGATTTGATAATCTGTATTTGAGTCATTGTTATATCCTAGAAACCTGATTAGAAAGAACAAATGAAGAGAGATAATATTCACTGGAATAGATAGAAAACAAGAATTCTGAGTATTTCACACAGAAAAAAGTCTGATGACCAGTGATTTACTCCAGTAACTTTTCTGGTTGCATGAACTAAGCTGCTCACCTTGGTTACTTGGGATGACTGGTGTTTGCTCCTTTGTTGTGGCAACCATTCCATCCAGTGATACCCACCAGCTGAGCTAGGCTCTCTGTCCCTTGCCAAGTGAGTGGATGACTTAATAAAATTGTGGTGCCTCTACATAATATTAAAAATATGTCATAGTTTTTTTCCTGATAAGTCATTTGCTCCAGGCAAGGAGATTCACAGTTAGTTGCCTGCTTGTCTCTGGAAATTAACTCCAAACAGCAACAACAAAAGAGACAAATAGATCTGTTGAAAGACAGGAGACTATTAACCAAAGAAAAAGTTTTTTTTTTCAGCAGCTGCTGGTAGCACAATGCAACATGTTCTGAGTTCACCTCTGGGCACTACCACGTAGAAGACACTCCGATAAAATCCTTATGAACAAATACATCTGGAAGAAGAGAATTGTTACAATTAACATAAAGAGTGATTTACATTTATTTCTTTGTTTACACATTTATTTTTGAACCAAGATTTCTTGTAGCCTAGGCTGGCCTTGTACACACTATGTAGCCTAATCTGGAATTGTGCTTGGATTGCAGGTAAGAGCATCACAGCCCAATATTCTTCCCTGTGAATAGTCTATCAATCCTGAAAACCCCAGTTTCAGGTGCCCCACACTACATAAAGAACAAACAGGCTCTTTCTGTGTTGCCTCTGACCCAGCACTTTCTTACTCACAGACCTAGGAATTCTGTGATCTCATAAGTAGGAGAAGCCCCAGGCTGGGAATGAAATAATTGCTAAATTTCAACCAAAGTCTAAAAATATTATTGAACTAAGGGGATGCCAGACACAGCTTCAGAGTTGTGGGTCTCCTAGTTTTCACCCTCTGACATTTCAGGTGTTCCTGAGACTGTGGACAGCATGTGAGTTGAACCCTGGAAAAAGACAGTAAGGGGGAAGCATTCTAGAAACCTTCCAGAACTCACTGCTACCCCAGAAATTAGAACCTCCAGTCACAACATTTTCCATCCAATCTTGTCCCAAAATCTGACTCCACAAATAGGATAATCCTTGAAGCCATGATGCCTTTTGCTTGGGCTGAGGCTCTCCTCAGACTGGGGAAACTGTCTGCAATTACACCTATGGATCCGTGACCCCTAACTCCGTGCTTGCTGGAGACTGAAGTGCTGACTTGGAGAACGGTTTCCTTTTGTCAGGATATCAGTATCTTGTCCAAGATTTTGCTTCTGAAATAGCCTAAAATAGTTTTGCAGGCGAACTCCATAGACATTATTATATTTTATTATACTAGAAAGAACCACAAGACATTAGTCACAGCTAGCTGCATTCCTACCCTATGAAGGAACGGTGTCTGTGCTGAAGAGCATTCCTGTCCCCCCACCCACCCACCATCCCCAAGAGCAGCAAACCTTCCAGTCCTTTCTGTACCACAAGCACTCTCTGGGCCAGGGTCCTTCAGAAGTCCCTGGTCTGAATCATCTGAGGCTTTGTGCACTGAAAACACAGACTGAGTTTTCAGTGTAGAGGTCCATGAGCCTGGAAATCCACCAGCTGGAGACTTGGGCTCATGTTTCTGTGGGAATGTGTTGAAAACACTGTCCTTCCATCTTATCACGGTGTTCTTGGGTAGCCTTGAATCAGGTCCCATAGTGGATGGAAGACAGACCATTCACTTTTGGTATGTTTAATTCTTTTCCTTCTTCTTTTTTAAAGACAGGGTTTCTCTGTATAGCCCTGGCTGTCCTGGAACTTCCTCTATAGACCAGGCTGGCCTCGAATTTATGGAGATGCACCTACCTCTGCCTCCTGAGTGCTGGGATTAAAGATGTGCATCACTGCTGCCTGGCCAAGAGACATTTCCTAACTTTCACTTTATTTCCTTTCATATTTACAAGGAGGATGCTAGAGAATAGAACTCAAATGAGTAGAGTCTTGAATTTCTTTTTCTTTAAGCAGGAGTTCACGGATTAAGGGAACAAGGTATGAGGAGGCTGCTGGCATCTCAAGGCTGGTGGTTTCCTTGGTGTCACTGAGGGTCAGAGTCCTCTGGAGCAGCAGGCCTGCATGGAGACAGCTGAGTGGCGTGCAAGGCTCTTCACATTTATTTTTATTTTTTTGTTTTTTTGAGACAAGGTTTCTCTGTGGCTTTGGAGGCTGCCCTGGAACTAGCTCTTGTAGACCAGGCTGGTCTCGAACTCACAGAGATCCACCTGCCTCTGCCTCCCTAGTGCTGGGATTAAAGGCGTGCACCACCAATGCTCGGCTTGCTCTTCACGTTTTTTAATACAGAGGCGGAATCCCTCAGGATTTGCTCTGGGCTCAAGCAACTCAAACTTCAGACTGTGCTTTGGAACATAATTGTGACATGGAAAGTAAAAGGCAGTGGTGTGGACAATTGATTTCAGAGCTGGGCCACCACAGTGTGCAGCTTTGTCTTTTTAAATGCTGATTGTTTGTGAGGCTGCCCTAAGGTTCTGCCAGGCACCTTGCAGCTTGTGCGCATTTCAACAGTTTTTCCTTCACACTAATAATACAGTTTCAATCTTTAAAAAAGTATCTGCATTAGTTTGGTCTGCATGTATGTGTATACATCACATACATGTCTGTTGCATGAGAAGGGCCAGAAGAAAGTATTGGATCTCCTGGGGCAAAGGGCTTTCAACCACAGAGCCATCAATATTAAATACACATAAGCATTAATATTTGATAGTCACATTTAAATTTATATATTTATGTACTATACATTTACTATTTATACGCATTTAAATTTATATATTTATTTACTATTTATACGCATGAGTAAAATTATATCTTGTAGTTATATATTTAATGTGTTTTATATTTAATATACATTATTAAACACAAAACAATGTAACATTTTATATTTAATATGTATTAAAATATTACACTCAATATATATTAAAATACTTATATTTATGTGTATGCAGGCATAGGTTTACTATGTGAGTATAGGTACCTTGGAGGCCAGAAGAGGATGCCAGATCCTTGGAGGCACAAGTGGTTGTGAAAGGCCTTGTGTGGGTGCTGGGAACCAAACCTGGGCCTTTTCAAGAACAGTACATTCTCTTAACTGCTGAGCCATAATCTCCAGACATGAAGTACATTTCCTTTAGGTACCTGTTGTCCCTTTAATCATATCTCTGGCATCCGGAGTAACTACTGTTGCCCTATGTCAGGTTCTGGCCACAGCCAGGCTGATAACAAACCACAGAATTACCTAGTAATGACACATCCCACTTAAAAGAAACACACCATGTGTCTTTATATCTATTCCCCCACACACACTCAGAGATTTCTGAACTCTTCAGGGGCCTTCACAATCGTGCTTGGTCCCCGAAGAAACTCAGCAATTTCAGTGAGCTTGGTGACTGTCCACATATGGGGTCAAAGCCAGCTTAGACGGTTCTCTTTTCTTCCTCCCTCATCTTCCTTTCCTTATTCCTTTACTCTTTTGTCTTCTACCGTTTCCATGGTATGCTTACCCATGTTCACTTCTGTCTGTTTTTAAGGGATGCAAACCAGGTTGCCATAGGGCTGGGTCCCAGAAGCCAGTTAGAGCTGGATTATAAAATTTGTTCTCTAGTTAGGAACAGAAATTCCTCATTGTTGTTCAGGGTAGAGGACAGAAAAGTCTACCTGCTGGATTTCTGTTTCATTACAGTTGCTAGTACACGTGTAGCTTGGTCTGTCTGAGGGGCTCATGGCAGCGGGACCAGGATCTATCCCTGGTGCATGAGCTGGCTTTTTGGAGCCTATTTCCTATGGTGAGATGCCTTGCTCTACCTTGATGCAGTGGGGAGGGGCTTGGTCCTGCCTCAACTTAGTGTGCCAGGCTTTGTTGACTCCCCATGGGAGTCAGAAGAGTGGATGGGGGATGGATTGGGGCACATGGGGGGCACGTGGGAGGAGAGGGCTGAGGGGGAACTGTGGTTCCTATGTAAAATGAATTAAAAAATTAAAAACAATTGCTAATACATTTATCTACACTGGATTAGAAGGTGATGCAGACACACAGGGAAACTATAATCTGTAGTAGGAATCGGCTGCTGTAAACTGTGGGACATGTATGATCCACTGCCTAATGTTATGGTTAAAATTTTATCGAAACACAGGCAGTTCTATGTAAGAATTGTCCATGGTGGCTTTCTAGCAAAAAATAGAATTTGGTATTTGAAACACAGACTATCTATGTCCTCAGAAGTCACACAAGTACGTTCTGTTTCCTCACGGAATTTTTTTTTTTTTTTTTTACTTGTAGCATATTGCACAGGTTAAACCCGGCTAGACCGGATCCGTGGATTGCATGCAGATCTAGTCTGTTACCAGAAGCATGGTACTGACCCTTGACCACAGCTACACAATGCAGTAATCGAGATAGTGTTGTTTTGCAACCTATGGTCTAAAAGTTGTTTGTGCAAAGAAGGTAGTCACCTGTTAGGGCTGCTTAATATTGTAACATGCCTTGAATATGTTTTAGATTTGTAACTCTGCTGACTCACCTGTGAGTCCCGGTTCTGGAAGCTGTTATATGCCTGAATATGTACCTATAAGCAACTCCCATGAAAGACCCCTGCCACAGGACCAGCTAGTGTTGTCGGTATCTGAAGTAGCATTGCTGGGAAAGATGCCTAGTTTGTTTTATGGAGCGGTGGCTTGGATTGTTTTGAGGGGTAAAAAAGAGACAATAGAAAACATTAAAATGAACTTTTCCTGTCAAAATGACCACAAGTCATCCTCTGTCTTAAATGCCAAAATCTTTGTGATCCATGGTGTGGAGAAAACTTGCTACTAGTGTTCAGAGATGGTAAGTTTGGATCTCAGGGGAGAGCAAGTGGATTAAGAGAAATATGTAGGTTGATATCAAAATAGAAAAATGTTCTGTCATTGCTTAGTTGCTTTGGCAAAATTGAAGAAAACCTAGTCATAAGACAACCAAGATTAAATTTTTGCATTTTGTCTAGCAAATAGTGTTCCTATAAAAAGAAATGAAGCACATATAATGTTTTAAATTTCTGTTACTTTGTGTATCGGCATTTGGCCTGTATGTATATGTGTGTATACATGTACGTTCTGAGGCTAGATGTGGCATTGGGTCCCTGAATCTAGAGTTAGAGACAATCGTGAATCTTCATGTGGGTGCTGTGACTACAGTCCAAGTTTTTAGTTAGCATAAAACACCCACAATGCAGGCCATCAGGTTGTAAGGACAGAAAATGAGAGAACTGTGAGAATATTCAGTTATGAAATCGAACTCCTTCCCTGTTGGTGGAGCGAGTTCCATAGGAAGCTGTGGCCAATGCTCTTGTAAGTGCTTGGCCATGCTTGACATCCCGTGGCCACTTATTCCTGAACATTTTCCCTGGCTATGGATATGGATGAGGTTCTTTATATTAACCCAACACCTACAATACGATTCAGGGACAAGTGTTCAACCAGTTGGATTCACACTTTTGAAGAACAACTGCAGAACCTCCTAGACTACAGGACTAAACTTGTCCACATAGTGGCTAGTGACTACTACTTAGTGGGCAAGAGAGCTCCATGTCTGTCTGTCAGGTCTCATCTCATTTAAATGAGGATGAGTGAAGCCAAATACATCAGCAGGACTATTACTGCTTTGGGTGATACTGGGAAATTATTAGCACATTTGCTGGAGGGTCAGGATGTTTGATTTAAAAATAAATAATAGCTGGAAAGAAGGTAAAATAACTTTAGATGAGTTTTGAGGTATTTTTCTGTCTAGCAGTAGTCAGGGATGAGGATGAAGTCTCACATGTATGTAGAATTGTGGCATCTTTGCCAAGCCCCAGTGAGAGACTTGTAGTCTGTATCTCTGTGAATACAGAAGACAGCTGTGTTTTGTGTAGCTGAAAATACCCTAGTGGGGGCTACAGAAAGCCAAGTGCCAAGGGGTACCATGTAAGTTGCATCAGGTAAATCCGGTGGGCTCATTGTCAGCTGGGTAGCTCAGACCCATGAAATCACAAGACTGCATGGACAAAGAAGCAAGTCAATGTACGCATTTGAGATTTGGCCTGAACAGATCAAGGGGGCATGAGTACATTCTTCAAGTTTATGCCCTGGATTCTCATGGCACACATTTTGATGGTGCCAATAGTCTCCCTCAAATAACACAATAGTGCACTTCACTGAGTAGTTTCATAAGGCTGAATTCACAGCATTATCATTTTACCCCTTCCCGTGTGTGTGTGTGTGTGTGTGTGTGTGTGTGTGTGTGTGTGTGTGTGTGTGTGTGTTACAAGGTCCTCTTGCCTCTGCTCTCTGAATGTTGGCAGGACAGGCTTGCATCACCATGCCTAGTTTAGGCAGAGCTGGGGATCACAAACCCAGGATTTCCTGCATGCTAGGCATGTTCTCTACCAACAGAACCACAAGCACTGCCTGCCACATGAGCACAATTTAAGAAGGATGGAGCCTGGAGGTGCAGAGTCATGGCTTCTTATCCCAGTGTACCCGTCAATGCTTTAAATGAGTTATTAGTCTTCTGTGCTTCAGTTTCTTTGTCTGTCACCTGGGTATCTGCCACCCATTTAACCACAGAGTTCTTACAAGGTTAAAATGAATGTGGTCTGAGAAAGCTAAATGCTACTTAAGTGTTTAGTGTTATTAATCATGATTTTCCATTGCTGAATTTCTTATGCATGTGTTGCAAGGTCCAGTGCTATTTATAGTGGAAGATCATCTTTCGATTAGTCAAAATACTTCTTAAGCCTACACTGTCATTATTATCCTTGGGGTTAATGCGATAGTTTTAGAGATGGTGCAATATTAAAATCGTTTAAACCCCTGAGAACGTATAAATGTCTTTTCCTTCCTTTTAATGCTCAAGAAGCCATGGGGGTTTCATGCAAGCTCTCCTTTAGGATGAAGTTCCTATCTTCACCAGTCCAGTTTTTCTTATGGAAACTTTGTGATTGGAGAATGTAATGGAATCCTTACATGAGGTAGAAATGACGTCAAGTGGAAGTGTTGCTCAATTTCCTATTTATCTTCAAACCCAATTTAGCCACCACAAGAATGGCCAGGCTTCCCTGAAACTAAAACATGGGCAATATCCATACAAAGCCAGTTTTGCGCCTCACCAACCTAGCCCTTCACACCAGGGAAGAGTGGAAAAGGAAAGACATAGTGCAGTAAGGTAAATGGATGCTTACTGGAGATCAGGTTAGAGGTGACACACAGGCCTGAACTCTAAGGCAGGCAGACCCAGTGGGCATTTGTTCTATATTCCCAGAACCTAGCAAAACACATGATAGGCATTTTTGTAATTTATGAATAAACCATTTAAGAACAAACAAAAGTTTAGCTTAAGAATGTTCATTCCCTTCCAAGAATAAGTGATTATTTTGAGGTTGAAGTTAGAAAATCTGGATTATGGCTTCCCTTCCTTGGAAACTTTTGTTTGCCTGAATTTCTAAATAATAGTAAAATTTCTCATTTGTAAAACAGAGATTAAGTTATTCTGCACAAAGATCCATTTATAATGCAAATCTGATTGAGACATTGTTTCATAAAACTTTATGCTGTGCCCACCTCCACTCCCTTGCTAAGTTAACCATTGTCTGGCTTCTGGTTTCTGGTTTCCTCTTAAGAATTTGTCGAACAAACTCTTAAAATGTACAGAAAAATGACTGGAGAATTCATAAGCCATAGAGTTGTCAGAAAGGAAAGCTCATAGATTGCGGGATGGTAATACGATTGTGCTGCCAATAGTGGAATCCTACTGCAGAGGCTGAAACAGGGAACGGACATCAAGTAAAGAGCACTGGGGGGCAGGAGGCCTGCATAGATTGGGGAAGGGTGTGTACACGTCTGTGATTAAAGAACTTGGGAGGACCAGAAATCCAATATGCTACTTGGCTGCATAGAGAGCTAGAGACCTTGTCTCAAGCAACAAAAGTAGGCACAAACATTTTCATAAATTTCATTTCTGAAGGTGGAATAAGTCACAGGTGTCTTTGGACATTCTTCTTCTTCTTCTTCTTCTTCTTCTTCTTCTTCTTCTTCTTCTTCTTCTTCTTCTTCTTCTTTTCTTCTTCTTCTTTTTTTTTCTCCTCCTCCTCCTCCTCCTCTTCCTCCTCCTCCTCCTCCTCTCTCTCTGCCTCTTCGTCTTCCTCTTCTCTACTCCGTCTGTCTCACACATGCACACTGAAGTGTGAAAACCTTAGAGACCGGTGTTGCCTTCCTCTGTTACCATGGGTCAGAATTCTTTCCACCCCTGAAGCTGACAGGCTAGAAACAGATGCAGATACAGAAGCATCTCACACAGTGAACAGCTGCATTGAGGAAATGGCAGATTCATGGATGCAACTGCTTCAAGGCGAGACCCTTCCACCCGTTTCCCAAACACAGAGACTTCTACTGAGCCTCCCTTTGCCTCAGTGCGTGGATGCACAGATAATAATAGCACCTATTTGTAGTGCTGTTATAAGGATAAGGATTTCATAGCATGTGTCAGCAGTTGGCATATCTCATTCATCTGATAAAGCTTGATATTATTTCATTCCCTTAACCCATGTGTAAATGACATTTGTATTTTTAACTTTTAAAAGTATGACTGTGCCGGGGCGTTGGTGGCGCACGCCTTTAATCCCACCCAGCACTCGGGAGGCAGAGGCAGGCAGATCTCTGTGAGTTCGAGGCCAGCCTGGTCTCTAGAGCGAGTGCCAGGATAGGCTCCAAAGCCACACAGAGATACCCTGTCTCAAAAAACCAAAAAAAAAAAAAAAAGTATGACTATACTTTTCAAATGCTGTACATGGGTTTGAAGGGTTCAGTGACTGTACAGGCCACACCCATTGGATCATTCGCTAGCACAACAGTTATTTGGGTATCTATAGTGGTCTCTTCGTGCACTAATTTCTGACAGTGTACTGGCAATCCACAGAGATAAGGCACCTGCCTGCTCAGTGATTATGATCTCAGTAGGGTAAAGAGAGGTGAATTACTCACTTATCAGTCCTAATGAGATGATAAGGAAAGTGTGGTGTATCTGGAAGTAGAGGAGAGGTCCTTTCTCAGATTTGGGAGGTCAGGCTGCCACCTCAGTCAAGTGTATTAGTGGAAAGGTACCAGGATGTATGTTTAAGCTGACACACACACACCCCAGAGCACCAGAAACCAACAGTCAATCTGAGAAAAGTAAAAGCTCCTGGCCTGGCTTGTGAGAGGGCTCAGCCTCCAAAGGCACTTATTGCCAAGCTTCTCTGAGACCCACACGGTGGAAGGAGAGAACCAGCTCCTGCAAGTGTCCTCTTGGGTGCAAGTGCATGCCCATAGAACAAATATTGCATGTGCAAGCCCATAGAACAAACAGATGAATGTTCTGTTTTAAAAAGCTCATTGCCAACAGAGGCATGGCCGAAGAAAGGGACAAGCTTGGTCCACAGAAGGTCTTAGTATTCTACTAGTGTGGGTTTTGTTGTAAGAGAAATGGCTATCTGTGGGAGTGGAAGCTGAGTTTGTTGCCCTGGGAAACCAATGGAAATGGCTGTTATCTTGGGAACCAGTAGAATTCAACTCTTGTCAGCACAAGCTGGCTGTACCTACCTGGGAGCTGTCATTGCTTCACGCAACAACTTAATTTCTCCCTACCCTAAAAACTTGGCTCTGTATGTAGAAAACAGCAAACACACACACACACACACACACACACACACACACACACACACACACACACACACCACACCTTCCTAAAGAGCCATTTAAGAACAGATTCCTTACTTTTTTTTTTTAAGGAAAAGTATTTCAAAATATTCCTGTCCTCTTCAGAATCCAGGTGGAAGGAAATGAAAAACAAATTAGGTAAAAGGACAGAAAGTCTCTGCTTTTGCTGTGCTGATGTGTCCAGGACAAACACCATGGGGGGTGAGGTCACGGCCACAGGACATGCCCTAGGAGAATAGGGTTTTTGAGTTGGAGAAGACTGGATCAAGTGGACCAGGGCTTGGCATTAAATGAGTGTCGTAAAGAGTCCCACAGGATGGAGGCCACTGGAGCATTGTTGATTAGGAAATGAGAGGGTTATTGCAAGTTATTTCTCACAAATGACACTTCTAGTTTTGCATTAAAGGGAAGAAATCTAGTCATTTTTTAAGAGACTTTTAGACGCTTCACCATGTAAATAAAGCTAATTAGAATTTAGCAACTGTTTTACTGTGACTGGGTCTCAATAATGCATATAAATGCATCCCATAGTTTTAATTTTGGAACTCTGAAGAAGCATGGCAACTCTGTGGAACAAGTGTCTCTAAATGTAAACACATTTCTCCGGTAGCTCAACTAACAAACTGGAAAGGGGGTTAGGGTGGGCTCCTGCCTGCTTGTCCCAGAAGCTGCTATTTCCTAACTGCACTTAGGTACCTTGTATATGCACCCTGGGTACCTAATGCAGTAGCTGAGAGAGAAGAGAGACACTCTTGTCCCTGACCATGGCTACAGACCGGCAGGCAGAGCCTACTCTGTTTCATTTCATGTCTAGGGAGGATTTCCCTCTGACTTTAAAATGGAGCTACATGCTCCATTTTAATTATTAGGACTGAGAATCCTTTGCTCATAGGACATCCCTTCAACTCTGAAAAATTAACAAAAGTCATTTGAGGTCATGACGGCCTGTGGTCCTCGAGGCTTTAAAAGACTGTGGCTATGGTTGAAACCACACCATAAAAAAATCCTAGGCAAAAGGCAAGAGAGATG
Organism: Cricetulus griseus; assembly: GCF_003668045.3. NCBI lineage: Eukaryota > Metazoa > Chordata > Mammalia > Rodentia > Cricetidae > Cricetulus > Cricetulus griseus. The sequence goes on from NC_048601.1 coordinate 1,736,666, forward strand.
GCTCAGCGGTTAAGAGCACTGGCTGCTCTTCCAGAAGACCTGGGTTCAATTCCCAGCACCCACATGCTGGTTTACAGCTGTCTTCTGTTCCAGGGAACCTAATGCCCTGTTCTGGCCTCTGGGTACCAGGTACGCACATGGTGCACAGACATACATGAAGGCAAAACACCTCTATGCATAAAATAATAGCATATATATAAAACCTTACCCAAATGCATGTTTTTAGACTGATTTGTTTGCACAACCCACCACCAATGTACAACAAAATTCGTATGTAGGAACTAGGGAGCAAGCCAGTCTGGCAGTTTAGGACAAGCACTGCATATTTATTCTGATGATTTTGGAAATGCTAATGGAGAATAGATTTCAACAGACTTCAAGGGTTTTAGGTACATAGTGTGGTCTGGTTTACACTAGTTGACACTGGCTTCTTTTGACCAAGAGCAAGATTTTATTTATATTCTGGTTGGAACCTTTGACTCAGATGACCAGACACCCACACAGCTCCTTTAGAAGAAAAAAAAAACCCAACCACTTGGATGTACAAGAGTGAAGAAGATAGCTTATGTAGGGGGATTGTGGTCATTGCAATTGGTCATGAACAAAGGGGTTCTGAAACCAACCTGTTTGAGCATGGACCACTTCCTGACTACAGTTGCCTTCTGACTGAGGGGTTTGCACAGGAAAGTGAAGTATGGTTAGTGTGTGTCCTAAGATGACTTAGTATATGCCAGACCCAAGGAGGGCTGAATGGTGTTCAGAGAAAGTCAATCTTGGTTGGACATCTTCTATGTTCCAGAGACTTTGCACATATAGTCTCTTCTATTTCTAGTCCAGTCCTAAGTTGACCAAGTAGACACCGATTGGCTTCTCCAACATTCTGCAACATGCATCCAACTCATTGTGCATTGCCCCTTCTTTTTGCTTTCTCACGAGCCTGCCAATGTGTCTTCTTACCTCAAGGTCTTTGCTTCCTACACACATGCTCAAGTCTCACTCATTTTATACAGATCTCTGTTCTCTGGCTCTTATTGACGGAGCCTTTTCTGAATCCTTCCCACAAAATTATGCTTTGCCGTTCCATGTTCACTCACCCTGCCTTATTTTTAAATTAAATTGTTTCTGCCTAAACATTGTATCATATGAATACTGATTCAGTGGTTAGACATCTGTCTTTTATTCTAGCCTATAAAGTTGTTTGGAGCAGGGTCCTCTCTGTGGTGTTGACCGCTTTAACTCCTATCCTTAGCATTGTTTGTGTTTGTCATAGGAGAGATGATTAATACTTGCATGCTAATACACAAAAATGAATATGTACCAAGAAATTAAAATAAAGGAGTTGGATATTTATCTCAACTTTAGTTTTTTAAAAAATTTAACATTTTGCTCCTTTAGTATGCTTTACCTTCAGGACTTAAACTGCCACCTGTTAGCTCTTGTCTGACAGATTGGGTGGAAGAGTAGACAGCACACACACACACACACACACACACACACACACACACACACACACACACACACACACACACCTTCTTTCCGGGTAATTGTCTCATATCTTTTGGAGAAACTGCCTCTTCCACTGCTTGTGATACAGATCCGACATACATTTCTTACATACATACAGATCTTGCACACATTCTGAGGGTACAAACCTGGTTGTCAGGTCTGTGTGACAAGCACTTTATACACTGAGCCATCCCTATACTTCCAGACTTCACTTCTTAAAGGCCAAATTCTTCCCTTATGAACACAGTGCAAACACATGGACCCTTGGGGCCACCCTTTAACTGCATTTACACGTTGGCACTCATTCTTAGCAAACTGATGAGTGGATTCCTATTCTGAACCCCAAGGATTGGTCTTGATAGCCTTAACTTAATTAATGAACATCATAGTTGACATCTTCAGGAGGAATGTGATCATTTCTGCAGCACATTGTCTAGGCTTATGAAATTCATTAACTGGCTTGGACCTGCTTATGGACCTGTGTGAGATCCCCTGGAGCTGGAGTTACATAAAGTTGGGGGCTTCCTGTCATGAGTGCTGGGCTATCTTGCCCATCTCTCTAATCCATGAAATAACTTTAAAAATAAAGTACTTAATTACAATGGTCAATATAAAATAGCAATAACAAATAGATTTTGCATTTTAACTATTTTTTAACTTTACTGAGATATCATTGAGTTAATTTAGTCTGGCTGTTACATCAGACTGACTTACATAACAGACTTGATGTTAGGCCATCAACCAGCTCCCAAATCATGACATGGAGACTTCTTATTAGTTATGAAAGCTTGGCTCTATCTTATGCTTATCCCACTAGCTCTTATAACTTAACCTGTTTCTCTTCACCTACACTTTGCCTCAGGGCTCTTTACCTTTCTTTCCTTCTGTATGTCTTACTTTCACTGTTTTTTGTGGCTGATTGGTTGGTGGCTGCCTGACTTCTGGCACTGGGCATGTCCATCTCTTTTTCCCATAATCTCTTCTCTCTTCTCTCTCCTCCTACTTATTCTCACTGCCAACCAGCCCCACCTACCCCTCTCTTAGCTATTGGCCAGTCAGCTTTTTAATTACACCAATCAGTTGCCTTAGGCAGGCAAGGTGAAACATCAACACATCTTTACATAATTAAACAAATGCAGCATAAACCAATGTAACACATGTTTATATCGTTAACAAAGGAAGCAGAAACAAATGTAGCACACCTTCACATAGTTAAAGTAATATTCTGCAGGGTAAACAAATGTAACACCTCTTTGCCTAGTTAAAATAATATTTTACAATATTTTCCCTCTTTTGTCTAAATAAAAAGAAAGGTTTGAACTTTAACATAGTAAAACTATATACAATAAGAACAGTTATCAAGTAAGAATTATATTTACAATATCCAGTCCAGTTGTATTTGACAAATTTAGAGAAATTACTCTATTATTCATACTATCTTGGTGAGTTCAAAGTTTTATAGCTAATTTACCTCCTATTACAACTAAGGAAAATTATAACTATGTAGTCTTCAACTCCATCAAAGACCCTGGAAAGATATAATATTACCTGAATAAACAGAAAGTGCAATGCAAGCCACTTTCCAAAAATATAGAAATGATAGACAGCTGGCTGCCTGGACAGTCACCCAAAGTCCTCCTGCAACATCGAGGCATCCATCTTTAGCCTACAGGACTAGAATATCTGACAGACTTTTCTATGAAGTAGGAACTTTGAGGAACTGTTCTTCCTTGTTTTGGTAAAGTTTAGCAATCTTTCCCTTTGTGTCCTGCTTGCCCAGTTTCTATAGCACACTGTCAGCAGTCAAGACGAGCAGTTTCTTTGCCCAGTGGCTAACTTTGTCACAGTGAAAGCAAACTCCATATGGAGTTTCTTCGATGTTCATCATCTTTTATGAAGTAGATTGGCGCTGCCAGGAAAAGACATATCTCACTGTCATGAAAAACCCTATGTCAACAAAACATTTTAAATGCCATATTCTGTAGGTTTTTGAAATGCTTGAAGGCCATCTATCTAAAATATGTATCAGTATGATCTTGAAAGAATACCTAACATAACTACAAGTTTGATTGTTATAGATGACTAAGTACTAATTTTCACTTCTTAATTATCCTAAATGGTTTATGATCATAGTTTTCAAGGACTAGAACTTTACCTTACATTTTTATGCTGCTTAATTACCTTAAACAAAAGTAGAAACATATATACAGTATGTTGTAACAAAAATAACCTTCAATTGGCATCAATATACCAAAGTCCATACCAATGTAAAATATTTGAGATTAATAGTTGGCTTTTAATCCTATATCACCTCTAAATGATGACAAACATCAACAACCCACTGAATTACCAAAAACCACCCACCAAAGCTCTTGAGAATGTGGTGTCTTGTTTTCTAGACTACTTCCTGATGTCTGGGGGTGATTGCATCTTTAGAGAACCCTCAGAAAAGTGAGACAATGGTGAAGTACTGGGAAAACCAGTTATAACATTTGTTGTCAGTCTCTGTGCAATGGGAAAGCACAAGGCTTATCTGAAGTCCTGGCTGGAGTAGTTTGTGAGGCTGGACCATTTCAGATAGCAGCCTTGAAGCTGTTCTGGATGCAGAACTCTGAGGAAACTGTAACAGAGGTACCCTGAGAGGCTGTATTACCTGGGCCACCCATTTTTATTGGTGTCTGGTCCCCTTGCTCTGAAAATACACAAACTTTCAAAGGTAACATACATATCCGCATTAAGACAAATATGGGGTGTGCATTGTACTAGAGCCAGCCAAAGATGACCTTTTGTTTTATGTTGAAACAGGTAAAATATACATCATCTGTCTTGTAGTTTTTCTAGGTTTCTTTCTTTATTTCTGTAACTAGGATTTTCAGGAGGTCTTTCTGGATCAAACCTAATGTCTATCAACCTTGAATGAATCCACAGTTTTTTGTGGAAACAAAAGCATAACATCTTCCCCAATGCAATACATTTTCTGACTTCCACTTTAAAGTTAAGGCATACCTAAGGTTTAATTCAGCAGTCCCTGTTACAATTCCATATATCTCAACAACTGTCATTCACTCATCAGAATTCAAAGATTTCAAAACCAACAAGGCACCATACAGGACCCAGACTCCCTGTGTATTTCCCATCCTGACATGACTAATTCTTTCTTTTTAAATGCTATTTTACTATTTCCTTAAAGACTTTGTTCAATTTTTAAACTATTTACTTTTTTCTATGACTGTCTATACTCATTTTATTTTCTTTCTTAAGCATACTCACATTTTTAAACACACTGTAACCTATTTAGAGTTTTTTGTTTTCCATCTGAACCTGCTTTACCAAGTGCCTGCAGCCGTGCACTTGCAGAGTTCTCTGATACATGAGCCAAACTTTGGACTTCTAAGTGGCAGCAGCTGTACCTTCCTTGGGTGACTCTGGTGGCTGACCCCACCCCTTCTTGGGTCTGTGAAAGCAAAACCTAAGCCTGCTGCCTGGTACAGAAGCTGCACTTGTTGGGGAACTGCATTCAGCTGTCTCAGATCTAGGAAATTGGTGTTTTTGTTGAGCATTCATTATGTTTCTATTTAGTGTGCCAGTTGTTCAAGGGCTAGCTGTATGGCAGAGCCTCTTGAAAAAATGTAACACACTTTCACATAGCTAAAGTAACATTCTGAGGTATAAACAAATGATACACATCTTTGCCTAGTTAAAATAATATTCCACAACAGACTTATGCCCCAGGCTTGATTAGAAAGCTAAGAAGCTACGTGGGGCAAGAGCTGCACCAGTCAAAAGAGTTTGTGTTAGTAACTTTTTGTGTATGTGATAAAACATCATGACCAAATCAACTTATAGGAAAGAATTTATTCTGGTTTATGGTTCAGAGGGAGAGTCCATAAATGTGGGGAAGACACAGTAGCAGAAGCAGGAAGCTGAGAAGTCATATACAAAGCTGAGAGAATGCACTGGAACTGAGACATGGCTATAAACCCCCAAAGCCAGTGCCCAATAGTGTTCTTTCTCTAGAAAGCCTGCACCTCCTAAGTTTCCATACCCCCCCCCCCAAACAGCACCATGAACTGGAACCAAGTGTTCAAACACAGGAACTGGGACATGGCTATAAACCCCCAAAGCCAGTGCCCAATAGTGTTCTTTCTCTAGAAAGCCTGCACCTCCTAAGTTTCCATACCCCCCCCCCCACCAAACAGCACCATGAACTGGGACCAAGTGTTCAAACACAGAAGCCTATGGGGGAAGTTTCTCATTCAAACCGTCATAGTAGCCATGATGACTGAAAACATACCCAACCATTCCATGTCTTCAGTTTGAGGACCTGGAACTGTGTGAACAGACCTGGAATCCCAGGGTAGGGCGGGTAGCTCATTTGATAGAATGAGTACAGAATAAAACAGGAATTGTAATGCATACCTGTAATCTCAGCACGTGGGAAGCACAGACAGGAAGATGACAAATCAAAGACCATCCAAATAGTAAGTTTGAGACCAGCCTGGGCGGTGGCTCGGAGGTTAGGAATACTTGCTGCTCTTGTAGACCACCCCAGTGCTGAGGCAGGAAATACACATGAACATTCACCAGTGGATTCATGAAATAAAAAGATAAAATCCCCTTTGGACTAACAGATAAATGATAAGATAATAACTTCCTCATTTTACCTCCCCAGAAACTCCTAGAAATAGTCATTAATTAGCAACATCTGCTGACATCAGCAAAGGAAAAGGAAGCAATATGTCACTCTTGGATTTGAGGAAATGGCTCAGTTTTTAGTGCTTGCTGTAGAAGCATAGGGACCTGAATTAAACCCTCACAGCTCCCATAAAATGCTGGGTGTGACTGTGTGATCACAGATTGGGCAGGCAGAAACAAGAAGATCCCTGGTGCTCACTGATTAGCCAGTGTTGCCAAACTGATGTGCTCCTGGCACAGTGAGAGACACTGTCTCAAAAAAATAAGGGTGAAGAGTGATTGACAAAGACACCTGACATTGACCTCTGGCTTCCACACATATGCACAGACACATGTGTATATGCCTATGTGTACAAACCCATACACACATATAAGAACACACATACAGAAATTGTACATCCACACACACACTAACTATACAACTCCTAACAGAGTACACATCTTCCATTCTGCTCCCACCCCCACCCCGTGCCAAAACTGAGCCTGACTGGATTACACATTTGGAACAAACAGATTTCATGGAATCCAGGCTAGAGAAGAACATGTTACTCCCACCAGGGAGATGTAATCAGTGCAATCCAGGCTGTGAGAAAAATCACAAGACAATCAACTCCCTTCAACATAAAATTCCAAGGTCAGTGATAGAGTGAGGCCTTTCAGATTAAGAGATTTAAGAGACAGCTAATTGCATTATGTAGTTTTCATTTGGGTAATTACTCAAGCAAGCTCTAACAAAGAAAAAATGCACCACAACTTACACACATACAGAGATGATTTTGGCAGCCTGGGCTTAGAGCATTACCTCATCTATAATAACCCAAAACTACAGCCACTGTTCTTACCTCTTTCAATATAGGCTAATTTTGCCTCTTCATGACCTTTTGACAATGGAATTATACAACTGGCCTCTGATTTTTCTCTTTTTCCTTTTTCTTCCTTCTTCCCTCTTTCCCTCCCTCCCTTCCTCTCTTCCTTTCTTCCTTCCTTCCTGTCTGTCTTATTTGTTTGATTCTTTTTGTTTTGTTTTATTTAGTTTAGTTTTTTTTTTTTTGAAACACGTAGCTCTGGCTGTCCTGTAACTCTCTCTGTAGACTAGGCTGGCCTTGAACTCACTGAGATTCTGCCTGCCTGCACCCCAAATGCTGTGATTAAAAGTGAGCACCATCAGTGCCCTCACCTCTGATTTCTTTCGCCAGTGCAATGCCAGTGGGACTCAGTGGTATTGTCATCATCTAGCAGTCATTCTGCTAAGACGGTTTAATCATGAGAGTGACTGGCTGAGCATGTTGGAAGCCATTCTGCATGTAAACAGCGATAGCTACTATTTGGCCCTTCCTGTAATGCTATGGACCTCTTCGTTTATTCGAAACATTTTTTTTCTAGATGTTCTAAAGGCTCACAGAGTAAGAAGTCTCATCCTAGGTCTCAACAAATACGTAGTCTAACTAGGAGACTGACTTAGTAAAGGAAAACCTAAATATGTAGAATCCAATAATTTGAGACATCAGAAAAAGCTAGTCATTAGCTGCCATCACTATCTTTAGCATCGAAGGAAGAGTCAATGAAAATGGTGTCCACAAGCAGTGCGAATGGGGGACATGGACATTAAGAACCACAGAGAAAGGGAAAAGGCGGAGATACTTGAAGACCAAGAGAGAGAACAGCAATAGGCTTTAAGGAATTCTGGAATTCTGGCCAAAACAACTCAGTCCACATGCCTGGATTTGTAAGTGGGTGGGATTTGTTGGTTCCCACCATCCCCATGGTGTTTAGGTATAACTGAGTAAAAATAAACTATCCATGTTTTAAATGGCTTGGTTAGACTTTAAATATGCGCTTAACATTGGAGTCATCACCACAATCAAGCTAATGGAAATGTCTGTCACCAAAGCCTTCTCTCTCCACACCACAGACCTGCTCTCCCACTCCTTCCCATATAATGGCTGTGCCAGAAACGGTTATTTTAGGTTGCCTACATGCTGTTGCACATAGAATTGGTTACTCATTTTCATGGCTGAAATGTTGCCGTAATGGTTTGTTTATGCTTTCACAAGGTGGACACCTGAGTGATCGCTAGTTTGGGATATACAGTTAGAATTAGTGTAGATATCCGTGTGTAAGTATTTGTGTAGAATCACGTCTTCATCTATGCAACGGCTAGATCCTGCGTATGAATGTACGCACAGTGGCAGTGAGTGAAGGATCCAGTTGTTTGACACCCTTCTCTACATTCAGTGTAGTTTGTCCCTCCTTGTGGCAGGGGCAGGTATGTAGGACAAGCTCATAGCCTGCTTTCTACCTGGTTTCCATGATGAAAACAAAGGTGTTGAACTCTTCCTGGACTTGTCGCCTATGGATCTTCTTTGGTGAAATATCTGCTCAAATAACTTGTCTATTTAGGTTTAGGTCATTTTTGTCTTCTCACTGAGTTATGAAAGGTCTTAATATATTCTAGACCCAGTCATTAGTTTGTCACGTGGTTTGAAAATAGTTTTTCTCTGGCTCTCCCTGGCATCCTCTTAGCACGGTTTTAGCATTTACTTTCATGTCTATGACCTATCTCAAGTTAGTTTTAGTATACCAAACACAGTAAGGACTAAGGGTCATTTTTCTTTTCTTTTTTTTCTCTCATGGAAATATGATATTCCTACACACAAGATAGGTTGTTGTTGAGCTGTGAGTGACTTTGTAATATTTATTCCAACTCAGCTGACCATACGCATGGCTGCCCTTACTGAATCATTTTTTTTGTCCCATTGATTTATTTGCTTATTTTTATGCCAATGCTGGTACATGATTTTTATTTTAAAAGCTTTAGATAAGTCTTAAAACTAGCGACTACAAGCCTTCCAACATTCATTTTTTAAAGGTTTTCTGAGCCAAACTGGGTCTTTTATACACTCTTGGGGATTTAGGAATCAATTTGAAAACTAATATTTTTTTTTGCATACCTGTTGGTTTTTAACAACCTTTACTATAAATAAATGACATCCTATGAGAGACGATGATTAGGACACACATATATTCTACCCTTACAGCTGTGATATGTATACGTATTCAGTGTTTTATTTTATGCACACACATATCATGTAGGTGATATACATATATCCATGGGTATATATCATTCCTTCCCCCACTCTTCACATGTACACAGTCCAAGCACTTCCAGCTTGACTTTTGTGAGTTTTGAGGCAAGTCCGTTTTCACATGAATAAAGGGCAAAAGATATATTCTTTTCCTTGCACAAAAAGTTATATAACCAAGATGCACACAATAACACAAACCCCAGGAGACTATTTCATGACCATAGCACGTTACAGGATGTGCTCTTACATTTGTTAAAGGAGGTAGAAAGTTGGGTCTGCTGGGGTATAGGAAGATCAGGCTTATGATGGATTCTGAAAACTAATATTTTTTAAAGAACTTCTTCTTTCCTAGAACCGCAACTTCATCTTTCTTGGGGAGAATCCTATGTTTTTTTTTCTGGGTTCTTCTGTGCTTGCGTAGGGTTCTGAAGACATTATCTGGGCAATAAAGGCAGATTGCCTCTCTCTTCTTCTTCTTTTTTTTTTAAAGCATTGCTATGGGTCAGAGGATAAATGTAACCTTGGATTCTATGTAGGAAAGAAAAATGAAAGTCAGTTCGTGTCTGTATCCACATGTGTGTGCCACGTGTGCTCCAGCATGTGAAGAAGCCAGGTCAACCACATTTGATTGTTCCTCAAGCACTAAACATTTAACTTCTTTGAAACAGGGTCTCTGGCCTCTTGGTGGCCTACAATTTGTCATGGAGGCTACTGGCCAGTGAGGTCTCTGTTTCCACATCTCTGATGCTGGGACCAATCACATTGCATGACACACAGCTTTATCATATGGGTTCCAGGAATCAAACTCAGGATCTTGTGCTTGCATGACAAGCCCTTTACCAACCACACATCTCCTCACACAGCTTTGACAATTTGGGAAGCATTTGGGAGACAGCTTTAAAGTGTACACTCCTTCAGACACCACATGGAAATATGCTTCTTCAACATCTGTACAAAATGTGAATGATTGCAATTTTTATATGATTTCCTGAAGGTTCTGCTAAAGAACTAAAATGTAAGAAACACCTGGGCCACCGGACATTGGTGGTGCAAGCCTTTATTCCCAGCACTCCAGAGGCAGAGGCAGGAGGATCTCTGTGAGTTCGAGGCCAGCCTGGTCTCCAGAGTGAGTGCCAGGATAGGCTCCAAAGCTACATAGAGAAACCCTGTCTCAAAAAAACCAAAAACAAACAAAAAACCAAAAAAACAAAACAAAAACAAAACAAAAAAACACCTGGGCCAGGAATTTGAAAGGAAATTTGACTTCTTTTCCATGTCTTCACGGAAGTCTCTACACAAATTATGTGGAGTCATTCTGGGGTCTCATGGTACCCAGAAGAAGCTCATAAAAGCCATTCTGTTAGGTTTACAAGTTAAGGACGTTAGCCAACTGAATATGCCCTGAACTACACAGGACAGGAACTTCCACACAAGCGGTAACATAATCTATGCATTTGAATAAAGAATATCATACTTTGATTTATTATGATTCAGTGAGAAGAGGGAACCATTTTTCCTGGGCTTTTTGCTGTCGTTTCACAGGCTCTTCTTGAACTCACTCCTGAACCCCTGCCTCTATCTTCCAAGTGCTGGGGCTATAGATGTGTAGCACCATATTGCCTTTTAATACTAGGATTAATATAGTTAATCTAGGTGCTTTTAGAGTGTTCTTTTGATGGATTTTATGTTTAATTCTGTCCTTCTACTAACAATGCTTATAAGGAGAGAAAAAAAACCTTCAAATGTTTTGGATGAAGATATTAAAAATTAATCATTTTAAGTATTTATTAATGACCAATCTTAAGCATTATGGAGTGATCTGGAACAGATATGAAGTCACAAAGCCCTGCTTTTCTTCACGGCTTTCGTGGGTGACTGATGGTTAAAGACAAACAAGGATGTTAAGAGCCTTAGTGCAGTGGCTCTCAACCCTCCTAATGCTGTGGCCGTTTACTATAGTTCTTCATGTTGTGATGACTCTCAACCATAAAATTATTTTTGTTGCTACTTCATAACAGTAATTTTGCTATGGTATGATCCGTAATGTAAATATCTGGCGTGCAGGATATCTGATATGCAACTCCTGTGAAAGAGTTGTTCAACCCCCAAAGGGGTTGCGATCCCCAGGTAGAGAACCACTACCTAAGAGGCTACCCGCCCTATTGATCAGTGTCTCTACATCAGCCTGATGGCTCCACAGTTTCCTCTACTCAGTGTGTTTGCTTCAAAACAAACTTAATCAGACTCTATCCACATCTAAGGTGGCTGCATCGTGAAACAAGGCTGGTTTCTGGTTTGCTTTGCTCTTTAAATAGAGACTACCTTCTAAGTTTTGTAGCTGTGTCAAAGACACACACAGAGAGAAGGATACTATGTAGGTCTGTAGTATGAGGCATGAGCAATGTCTCCAAGTTCCTGCAGTTTTCTGCATGAGTCTCTCATATTTCTCCTTCAGCTCTATTCACCACTAGTCAGTCATCTCTGTTACAACTTAAAAAATATTGACTCAATGCTATAAATTCTCCCAAGATATCAGATGTTAAGCAAGTTGACTCTGGAGTCCATTCCATTTTTCTTGACTTAAAGTTGCAATTAACATAATCTTTGAAATGTATGTTATTAATATTTTTAGGATGTTCTCATTAAAGTTTATTTATGAGTAGAGTGACTGAATTAGAAAACAGAATGCCATCAAGACAAAACCTCATTCTGTAAACATTAACAATGATGCCTGTTGGCTCTAGGCAAAATGCAAAGCTACTGTTGTGCAAAGATACTGTTGATGGACATCACAGAGAAAATTATGATTTCCCAGGAGACATCTTTGAGGTGGACTATAGCCCTGTCATCACAGGAGTTTCAGAATCAGAAGGGCCTCAAGAGGACCTTGAAAGACCCTTGTACCCATCCATGGAGTCCTCCCATGCTTATGACAACAATCCCAGCTTGAGTTTGGGTTTGAGTGAGACTCTTGTGAAGAAGTTTGCTCTGGGGTTGCTGGTTTGCACTAGTCATCCTCTCTGCAGCTGTCCTTGTGATTATTTCTCCACTTAGGTCAAAAAGAATTTGTTGTTCATATGAAATTCCTTCTCAAGTTTGTACAGTGCCTAATGTCCCATCAGCTCCTTTTCTTTCCATGAGGAAAAAAAAATCCTGTTTCCTGTCAATTGCCTTCATTCATCATCATTCTCTGTCCTGCTTACTTTCTTCTGAATACTGTAAGTCACAAAAATAATATCCAGACATTTTTGTTGAATGAGTAAGCCAAATTTATAGCTGAAGAAAGGTGAACCATAAGCAAAGCAAACAGCTTGAACTATGCATTGACTATTACCACTAATTTTAGAAAAAGCCATCATTGTTTTTGGGTTTTTGACTTGTCTTGCACATTAGGGAAAGTCATGGACATGTATGTAGTGGTGTGAAGCAATGAGTACTGAAACAGATGTGCTCATAATGGGGAACAGGCGGGGAAGAAGAAATTGCTTTTCAGAATCAAATGGTTCCATGTGTAATAGACACTGCCTTGAATTTTTAAGCCATCATCTTAGAAAATCAAGCAACAATAGACCAAGATTATACTGTTGTAAAAACAAATGTTTAGCAAGTAAACTGTTGAGAGAAAAGGACAGGGTTCTTCATGGGAGACAAGGACATGGGAGACAAGGACATATTTCTTCATGGGAGTTCAGCAGGACAGTGAAAATTTCCAGAGTTCACACTTCATGGTGATATAAAACCCCAGAGGGCTACCTTGAAATGCTGCAAGGGAAGCAGTGTCCTTCAGCAGATGTGGGCATTTTCAAAGGCCCATTGTGCTTTCTTGGGAATTGCTAGTGGCTCTACTGATGGGTGGTTTAATGACTTAAACTGTGGGTCACCTCCATATGGACTCTGATAACTGAGTGAGGGATCATGAAAAGTTTGGCAAGAGTAAAAGTTTTTTGAATGCACAATAACCAAACATTAATTCAAAATGCACACATAAGGAGTCGGAGGTGCATCTGGCCACCCTTACCATGTGGCATTAAATGACTTTACCATAGGCTTGGTTCTGAACACACAGTGCACATACTTCCAAGTGTACATGCCTTACAACACATGATACTGATGAGTCCTGTCTGAAACACCTCGGCTCAGACCCCAGAATTCTGCATGTTACAAACTGCAGTGTGTTTACTGTGCATGCAAAATTTGCTGCTCTTATGAGAACATAATGACTTAATTATAGGAATCAAAAGCTTTTTATATTTTCCTACTTATCAAATTAGTATATCTTTGGATCTCATTATGCTAGAATGTTTGACTTTAAAAATTGTTGTTGAAGATGCTGACTAGAGTTTCACAAGATAACATTAATTTTGGCCTGGGATTAGGACAGAATTTTCTACCATTTCCAAAATAGCTCTGAACTTACTTTACTATCTTGTAAGAGGTATTGGTGTGGCATTATATGATGTTATGCCCTTATTACTGATAATTTCTTAGATAAAAATAGTGATCAACTCTGAAAAAAAATGTTGATGCTCTGTGTCTTGCAGCATCAAACATCAGACAAGATTTGTTTATGCAAAGAATAAGCATATCTCTATTGTTAGCATGCATTACTTTAAAATAATGTGTTTTATGATGTTATTAGTTAATGTTTAATTTATATATTTGTTTTTATAAACCTGTAATATGTACCTGGGGTTATATAAAACTTATCATGAAAAAAGGGGTTATATGGGAAAATTTAAGAGGCCCTACTTCAGGCATGGGAAAATCCACATGCTAGCCTTTTGTGGCATAAAGTGTCCCCACCACAAGAATACACCCTACTTGGATTCTTTGTCAGGTCTCTGTGGGGATGCTGTTCAGAAATATGCATTAGGATAGATCCCAAAAGATGATGGGAACGGCACTGCCTTTTATGATTCGGCTTTAGCAGTCCTGACAGTGGTCATGAGCTCCTTCACATTCAAGGCAGAAAAGTAGATCTCATCCATTGATAAGGGGATCTACAGTGAAGAAGAGTAAATGACCCCAGTGACAGGATTGAAAACTTAAAATGCAGTCTGCCCCATGTAAGACAGAAAACAATGCATGGACCAGTAGCAGGGTGATGACTTGCCAAGATCATCCATCCATCCATCCATCCATCCATCCATCCATCCATCCATCCACCCATCCACCCATCCACCCACCCACCCACCACCACCATCACCCACCCATCCACCCCCACCCACCCATCCACCACCCACCCATCCACCATCCACCCATCCCATCCACCCATCCACCCATCCACCACCCACCCACCATCCACCCACCCACCATCCCCACCCATCCACCCACCCACCCACCCCCATCCACCCACCCATCCACCATCCACCCATCCATCCATCCATCCATCCACCCATCCATCCATCCATCCCCCCCCCCCCCGCCCCACACTTTTCTTTTTGTTGCTGTTTTCCAGCAACAAAAGGTCTCACTCTACAGCTCATGTTGACCTAGAGCTCATGATGATCCTCCTGCCTCAGCCTCCACAGTGCAGGGATGACAGCATGAGACCCCACACTTTAAAAAAAAAATGGTACAACCTGTGAACGTGGACTGTTTGGTTCTGTGCTAGATCTGAGTCTGAGGTGGTTCGACTCAAGAGCTACACCACGGCACTGGCACAGTGCTAGGCAGCACCTGGTTTCACCTCTCAGCTCACTCTGGTTTCTTTCCTCTTCCTCAGTGTTTTCTGCCTCACCTGTTTGACCTTACGCCAGGAAGTTCTGGTGTACTCTACTTCTCCTTAGCATTCTCAGAGTGTCCCAGTATCCTCCTGTCGCCCCTACCAGGGAGCCATGGAAAAGACTTTGGAAATCAAAATGCTGGAGGAATGATTTTGTTGTAAGAAATCTGAGGGGACAGGATATGGCAGAGTGCTTGAAAAGCCCTGGGTTCCATCTCAGTCCTGGAAAAAGGAAAAGAGGTAAACCTTCACAGACAAATATAAAGTGAGAATTTATTTTATGAATATGAACATGGCAGGAGATTAATTTTAATTTTAATCCTACTATGTCTGCCAGTTCCCCAGGTGACTTTTTTAGTTAAAACATCTGTAGTTAGGAGAACAAAGAGGAGAGAGGAAGAGAAGGCAAAGAAGGAGAAAGGAGAGAGAAAGAAAGAGAAGGGAAAGAGAGTATCAACTGTGCTTTCTGTTGGGGATGTGGGTATATCCAAGGAGAATGCAGAGTCCTAAGCAAACATTAGTCATGAAATCATAGGATATAATTGATAGACTATGTGTGTGTGTGTGTGTGTGTGTGTGTGTGTGTGTGTGTGTGTGTTTGTGTGTGTGTGTGTGTGTGAGAGAGAGAGAGAGACAGACAGACAGACAGACAGACAGACACGCACATGCACACACACACACACACACACACACACACACACACACACACACACACACACACACACACGGGTGGGGGGGTGTCACATTTAGAGAGGGACAAGGGAGCCCTGTGTCTGAGGAGAGGCAGGAGCAGAACGAATTAGGATGTCTGCCATCCCATGTATTCTTCCTTGGACTCTCTACAACTCAGGATAGGAGGATTCTCTTTTCTCTTTCCTCTGGAGACATTTCATCTTACATGCTGCAAAATGATTGGGGATAATGAGCAGGTGACTGTGAGGTTGACTGTACCATTTCTGAGGGACTGGAGCCCAAGCTCAGTTTTTCAGGTAACCACTGGAGGGCCCCCAAAGGTAAGCTTATAGACAATCACCAGGTGTTACTTAAACATAATTTTTTTTTTTTTTTTTTGGTTTGGTTTGGCTCCTTCTGAAGTTTGATCAGTTCCAGGCCTTTGGGGAGTTGATGAGTGGCTATGTCACTCTTAAAAATGAGAGATGAATAACATTTGGCTGGAACAGACTGAGTCAACTTTGGATAGAGGTCACATGAGGATCTTGCCACACAGTTCTCTGTGTAACCCTAAGGCCAGTCCGCCCACACCATGCTTTGTGGACATGTCCTAGCCCACACATAGCTCCTTTAACCCATTGCACCTTGACCCACAGCACTGTACGTGCTGTGTGCCAGATGCATGGATCACCAGACCCTTCCTACTTCCACATTGGGCTCTGAGCCAGGAGCCAGGCTCCCTGATGGAGCCATGAAATATCTCCAAAGGGGATTGTCAGGGGTTCTTATTCTCATTCTATCATAAAGCAGGGAGCACTCACAAGAAAGAAAGGAGGCTTAGGGTCAGAGATGCATGGGCTTCTTAGTGCTCTGTACCTCCCTCTTGCTGGTTCATAGGCATCTACCCTGCCTGGAGGGAGCATTTGCAGTTTAAAATACAGAGATAATGAAGTTCCGAGAGCTGAGGAAGGGATGTGAGCAGCAGAGTTTTCTATCTAAGTACACCGATACTCTGAACTTAGTCCTACTGTGCTTAGTACAACTGTGCTAAGAAAGACAGATGGTGGCATGAGATCAGTCTCAGTTACTAGAACTCTCTCTCTCTCTCTCTCTCTCTCTCTCTCTCTCTCTCTGTCTGTGTGTGTGTGTGTGTGTGTGTGTGTGTGTGTAAGCATGCATGCTGACCCCAAAGATCACTGTCCAGTGTCTTCTTCAATTGCTCCCATTTTATTTATTTATTTATTTTGAGACAGGAGTCTCTTACTGAACCTGGAGCTCACTGAGCAGCTAGACTGGCTGACCAGCCAGTTCCAGGGATTTTCCTGCCTCTGTCCCCTCAACACTTGGATTACAGGTATACCCCACTGAGCTCAATTTTTTGTCTTTTCCTTTTTCCTTTTTTAACATGGCACCGGATATCGAACTCAGTCTTCATGCTTATGTTGTAAGTATTTTTTCCAACTGAGTCATCTCCCCAGGCCCACGGTGATTTAATGTTATGAACCACAAAAGTGAGAGACAAAACTTGAGAGTAGAGTAGACAACTGAGCGGCTGTCCCTCCTGACTCAGGTTTGTTTAGCAGTCCAGTTATAATTCACAATGTGCCCACCCACCCACCCAGCTATTTCCAGTCTTATAGAGAAGTTAGCAGTCTTGGTTCTAATGACAGTATGTTCCAAGCACCAATCTTGGTAGCTCTTGGAAGCCCATGGTCTGATGTTTTACACACATGACCTGGTTCTGCTTGGGTGGCATGGAAAGCTAGCTGGATCCCATTTCTTGTCTGAGCCACCCTCCATGGCCAAGTGACGGGTGGAAAGGCCCTTCAGACATGGCCCAGCATCCAAGCAGCTGTCTGTGTCCTCCAAATATTAATGACTTAATTCACTTGCAGAGGAGACAGGCATGGAATGCCCAACTAGCTTAGCCTTATCCTGGGTTCAATTTGAGCTAATCGTAGTGTTTCGGGAACATGCCTATGTGGGTTTTTCTCAGTAAGTACAGACAGCAAGTCTGAACAGAACTCGCCTATGCCGACCCACGCAGCCCTGCTTGGACTCTCTCTCTCTGCGACATTGCATCATCATAAGAGGGTTTTGAGGTGCTCTGAGCCAAGTAGAATCGGCTAAATGGTAAACACATGCTTGTAGGAAAGAGCATGGACACTTCTCAAAGGAAGATGGGGCTGAAATAACTGTGGGTACCCCATCTCAAAACATGAAAGAAATTAATTCCAGAAAAACCTACATTTCTCAACCATAAATAAGGATACAAATTTAAGCAAATATCTAAGTAAGGGCGGTAAAATACTTCAATTGTGGGCCTTGTGCATGTGCAGGTGAATTAGAGAGACTTCCCTGCTGGTGTCTCTACATGGTCACACAGCCCGCTGGGCACGGAGGCTGGGGGTCATAGGAGACCAGAGCCGCAGAAGAACCTTTTCACGGTTTACCAGTTCCAGGGCCTGAGGCAAGGAGGCAGCAAACATTTTAAGTGTTCACCCTGATAGAAGCAGTTGAAAACAAATGTGAGCTTTGAGCCCCAGATGTAAAACAGGGGCCGGAATCGTTGCCAGTGAGGTAGAAACAGGGTGAATCCCAGACGTCCTTCGTGCTTCCGTTAGAGGGCATTCTTGCCTAGAGGATTCCTGGGTGTGTTCATCATCAGAGAGCCTTTTCCTTCCAAGGCAGGTCTGCGTTATAGGTGGTCTAAACTGGCAGACTCCATGCCAAGCAAGGCAGGCAAAGTCGAGGGGGGATAATGTGACATTTCTTTCTTCCTGCTTTCACATTAGCAGCGCATACCCAAGGTTAACAGACAGCAGCTTGAGCCAAAATTGTGCTCCGGGTGGCGGTTGGGTTGGAGGGGGGCTCCCTTTGCAGACCCAGTATACTACACTTCCATGGACTGCCGGAGCCTTCCCCAGAGGAGGCTGAAATGAGAGAGGGTTGATTATTCAGAGAGATTTTGGCAAATGCAGCCAAGGAACAGGAAGGTGCCTCAAGTCCTAGACAGGGCCTTTTCTCCCCAAGGGCAGCCACCAGAGCCCTGCATGTGGGTAAGGAAGTCAATAGAAAGCCAAACATCTTTTGTAACTCCAGCATGCCCCAGCACCAGGGATGTCTCCCCAGGCAGAGACTTCCCAAACTGAAACCTGTTACAGTTCAGATGTCTGTGTGTGAGGATGATGGCCATGTGGAGTCTCTCTCTCTCTCTCTCTCTCTCTCTCTCTCTCTCTCTCTCTCACACACACACACACACACACACACACACACACACACACACACACACTCCAAAAAGAACACTCAGCATCGTGGCTCTAGCATTGTTGGCGGTACACTCAGTTTTAAAGCCTGCGGTATGAGAAGCCATGAAGCACCTTGTGTACTGACCACACATGTGATATTGAGTCACAGGTGGGAGAAAGGATGAGATATGGGACCAGGAAGCTGACCCTGTCCTGCAAACACTGTATCCTAGAGATGGAGGAAAGTTACTTGCTATGTGAAAAGTTTGGCCTTAACACTGTGGGACAGTATAGGGTGGAGCCAGGCACTCGGGAGCACTCAAAACTGGCACTCAATTGCCTCCGTCTATGACTATAAACAGAAAGGTGGATTGAACAATGCACCAAGGATGCACACATCTTTCCCCATCCCCCAACTCTCTAAACACACACACACACACACACACATGTAGAGGTCAACCTTGGGTGTCATTTCCTCAAGTGATATCCTTGTTTTTTTGAAACACTGGCCTGAATCTCACCAGTTAGGTTAGGTTGGGTAGTTGGCCCCACATGTTTTCTTGTCTAAACTGGGATCACAAGGATGCTGCCCATGTGGAGACTAGACTCAGGTCTCTATGCTTGAGCAATAGGCACTTGACCAACTGAGCTATCCCCCCTGCCCAACAATGAGGGTTCTTTGTCAAGGCATTGTTTGTGGGAGCCAGCCTGCCAGAAGAATGCCAGCGCAGACATACAAAGTTCATGGACCCCAGAGGGCGGTAGTTGAATTCACCAATGTTAGACCATTACCTCGAGCATTTATCTCCAGGTGACTATAGAAAATCATGTCAAGACAGTACTAGGAAAAAGCTTTTATGAGATTCTTAAAGTACAAAACTGGCAGAGGACCCATGAATGCCAAGAGAACTTGGATGACTCAACCGTCTTTCTAATGGGCTTTGGTTGGAGACCCTGGGCAGGAAAATAAAGCCTGCAGCAAGAGCAGGGGAGGGCAGGGCCCTGAGCTGTACCCTTGGCAAGGTCCTCAAGTAAAGTCATTGTAATTACAGACCTGGGAGGAACGAGCCTCCTTTTCCCCATGCACCCTGTAAGCCCCTGGGTTTACAGCTAAGTCTTCTGGCCTTGATTTCATCTGGGCTCTGTAGTAACACAGCACCTTTGGCCCAAACCTCTCCCTTTCTATTTTTAAAAAAGAAAGGACTTAGGAGTCCTAGGAAGCCTGTAATTGACAGAGCACTTACAGTCATCAAATCCACCCCAAGGCGGGGATGCAGCCTGGCTCCTGCTGCAGATTTTAATGTCTTACCACAGCACCAAGAGCTTTCTGTTATGTGCAGCCTGGTCACCATGGTTCCCTGGCTGCTTATGTTTTACATCTCACCTAATGTAAAGGTAGGCGTGGCTGAAGTATTGTCAGCTTAAGAAACATGGCAAGACTTGCCAGTATGAAACCCTCTGGAACCCTGTGGACTTGGAGCTCCAGATAGAATGCCAAATCCTTTTTTTTTTTTTTTTTTTTTTTGCCTTTAAGGTTCAAATTCTTTTTAACTTTTGGCACGAACAAGTCTTCCTGTTTCTAGGGGAGGGGTGAGCCTTTTAAAAAAGGCCCATTGAAAGAACTGCTGAAGAACCTGGATGCCTAGTGGTTTTCATAAAACAATATTTTCATATGTTAAGTACAAGCATATCAGAGACATTTGGATTGGATTTCCCTTAAAACACTCAGGGTTTGAGTGCAGGATGCAAGAAGGCAGGCCAGACACGCTTTGAAACCCCAACACTTGCAGAAGTACTGGGAGGTGTTTTAAGTCCGAACCTATGGGACTGGCCCACCCAGGATGGCAGCCATAAGCTTATATTTGGACAGACACCTGCTCCCTAAAGAGCTGGGCTTCCTTTGCTTAGGCAGGGCTCCGTGTAGCCCAGGTGATTCACTGTGATGGTAAACAAAGCACTGCTTTGTCCAAACTTAGAACAGCCCTTTGCCCATGCTCTTGGGGACTTGACCACAACCTATGCAACCCCCCCATCCCCATCAGATACTCCCTATGTAGATGGCCTGGAACTCCCTATGTAGATGAAGATGACCTTAAGTTTCCCAAGTGCTGAAGATGTAGGTGTGCACCATTGCTGGAGCCCCGGGTACATGCCAGGGAAAACGCTCCATCAACCACAATACACCTGGAGCCCCATACACGGTACTTTGTGTACAGACTTCAGGAAAACAGATCCTGATAAAGTGATTGAAACATGAACTCCAACCCTAATTGGACCAATTGCCAGGAACTGGGACATTTCGCCCAGATGAACAGAGCTCTGGCTTCTTCCCAACCATGTTCTTGCTTCTGTCCCATGTGGTCTTTGCTTAGATGAAACATAAGTCTCAAAATCAACCAATCAATCAACCGACCGATTAATCCCAAACAAGCTCTCCCAGAAGTGTGCTCTTACAAGACCTAACACTTCCAGTCACTAAGGCAAAGTCTCTGACAGATGTCACAGAACTTCATGGTTCTGAGGGGCTGAGAGGGCCAGTGGTCTTTCCTGAGACTCACAGTTCACCTCGGAACAAGTGGAGCTTAGCTCCGAAGCAAACAATTGCTTTGGAAAGGAGTTCAAGGCAGCATGGAGCCCCCTTTTCAGCAAACTTGGGATTCCCAGAGCCAGAAGGATGTTCTCACTTGCAGCCAGTTGGCTTTCTTGGAAGACAACAGGTCTTCTCAGACATCTCTCTTCTCAGCTGCATGCTATGCTCCTGCTTATCAATAACCCAGTCGGCTTCGTGTGGATAAACAGAAGAATGAAAGAACTTTGATGGCTTCCGATGTGTGGACTGGCTTGATTTTGGCTGGCAGTCAAATGGGACTCCTCAGCTCTTTGTTTGTCTTCTGAAGCATTCCCAGAAGTTTCCACCATGTATTGGGGTTACAAAAAAATAATAATAACAGGAAACCTGAAACCAACGTGGTCAGAACTTCCACGGCAAAGAGGGCTTTGAACTACCTTGGAAGCCCAAGTGGCTTTAGTTGAAAGGGTGGGCATCAAAAGAGACAGGCCTCCCCCCATAATTAAGCTACCTGTACAATTAGTTCCTCAGTTTCCCCATATTCCAGAGGGGATGCTTTTAAATATTACCAAATACCTTCTGGGAGGAGAAGGCAGAATGCTTCAAACTCCTTAAGGGCAAAGATGTTATATTTTTTTAAAAAATATAATAAACCACACTATAGAATTATGGTGGAATCAAATATAACTCAGAGAATGCTGGGAAACTTACCTTGTTCTTGCTTCCTGGTCGCCTACACATAATGATAGTAATTATTTAGGCTGTGGTGCCTACCATATGCCAGGTATTTCTAGATTTTTCTATGCATCTCAACCCATTCGGTCTTCACAGCACCATTAATAAGTAGGTTCTTTTATTAACCTGATGGGGAAACCGAGGCACTGATAAGTAGTTTGCTCAGTTGCCAACATATTTTGGCAAAGCCAGGCTTTGAACCCAGGCGGTAAAGTGCTTTCATCTCTATGCTGGACAATCCAATCCTGCCTCTGCTGTCTCTCCTCTGATCTTGAAATACCCTCGTGCCTTTTCCTCCCTCTCATGTATTTTACAAGCAAATAATTATGTTGAAATCACATAAATCACACACACAAAAAAACATTTCCCTCTAATTTGCCATGTCTACCTTCAGCTGCCAGCAGAGGTGTCTTCATACAAACCGGCTTTGTCTTGGTGTGGAAAAGCTACTATGTATGTAGGCTGAGATGTGAAAAGCTACAATGTTACAATGTTCACCAGGGGGTAGAAGCAGTTTGTCTCCCTTCACAGAAAGTTGATCCAAGAAGAATCGAGAAAGCAGGGGGTGGGGGATTGCAGCCATCTACTGAAGCTGGAGAATAGAGGAACACCGCAGAGGGCTCAGACTCTCGGAGGAAAGAGGGGAAGGGCAGTGAGAGGACCCATGGCTTCTCTGGGAGCTTCTGTTGTGTGGTTGATGGGCAAAGGTGACTTTCTTCCTGGTCAGGTTGTCTCCCAGTGTCACCCGTACAGAGCCTCTTGTGGCCTGTGAGCGGCCTGCGCTTTGAGGAAGGAGAGTGGGAGGCTCCAGGCTCACACCCAGTCTGCCCCTCTTCTCTCTGGCCACAGAGAAGAACTCCATGCTTCTAAACAGCAGGAGGAACAATGAGGATACTGGCTGATGTGAGCACAGGTGCCCCCCCGCCCAAGTTTCACAAGTAGCTCTTGCTTGCAAGAAGATTAAAGGAGGTCAGCAAACTGTGCCCCAGCTTCCGAGTGATGATCCAACCACGGGTCCCTGGAAGGCTGTGTTGACTTTATGGAAAAGCCTGTGCTAAGTTTTGTTTCTATGGAAATAGAACCATTAGATTAAACAGCAATTGAAAACTATTTATTGAAAAAGATACCAAGTGCCATTTTTTCCATTTTTCACTAAATTGCACATTATTATTTTAATTAGCAACTAGAGGACGATGCTTATGTTTGATTATATGAAATTCCACATATGACCATATATTTGGGAAAGTGGCATTGATTGGGCTATTGTCTGAGGAGACCCTCTCTGAATGCTCTTTGCGCTGTCTGGCAGAGTAGTTACGTGACCACAGGAGATGGAGATAACATCTCACAGTTGCTTTAAAAATATAAAGTGTCCAATATATTGTCTACTGTCCTTTCCTTTCTTAGAAGAACGTGAGACCCAGACAGTGGCTGAGTAGAATAATACTTTTCACACAGACCTAGAAGGTTCCTGCAGCAGGTGGATGCTGTTTAGATGTCCAGAGTACTAGGCCAGGGCTCTTGCTGACATCATGGGGGCCTATCCTTGCAGATATCAGCAGATCAGTCACCTTTCCTCTTGTTTTGGCAAATACATGACAAAAGTGACATAATTGGGAAGGGTGTCTTTTGCTCATGGTTTAAAGGCAGAGTCCATGGTGACAGGAGGGTGTGACTGAGACTCATCACATCTTGATGGTTCAGGAAGCATAGATGAAACAGGAAACAAAGCAGGCTAGATATGGAGGCCTGTCCTGCAGAGACCATTCCACCATGAGGCGCTTTGCCAAGGGCCCTGCAGCCTCCTCAGGCAGTACCAGTAGGAGGACATTTCACAGACAAACATTATATCATCTGGAAAATCCTCAGTAGCCAGGGTCCAAAGCTTATGGGGTGGATGGTACTGTCCTAGACACAATGCCCTCAAACACACTGCTGAGGAACCTCAGAGTGAGACCTCCTCACACTGGCAAGTCCAGCCAACATGCCCCTTACTGGCTGTGAAATACTTCCTGTGAACTTCAGAACCTGACACGGTTTTTCCCCTTGTTAAAGCGCCAGCCACCATTGCTTCAATGTGAGTCAGTGGCATAGGGTGCATCAAGTCACTCAGAGCTTCATCTCAGAAGGAAAAGTGCTCCAGCATCACCCTGTCATGTGGACTCAAGACTCACTAGACTCAGTACAGGTTAAATGAGGTATTACACTTACACAAGAGGCAGGTGGCTGCCACAGGTTCCAACTCCAAGGATCCTCCCCTGCTGTTCCCCATGACCTGACCAGCAGCAAGAGAGAGCTCTGGCATCTTCGACCCCAGATCTAGTCCTCCCGTCGGTCATGTGACCACGCCCGTGTGCTACAGGTGTGGGCAGGGTGTATATCTCACTACACCACCCTGTGTCCACTCTTGGTTTGCGCTTTTCTCCCACGCTTGCACACTGTGCCTCCTCCAATTAGTCCTTCTGATGGTGGCTCTGCAGTAGTTCTTCTCAAATAGTTCATTTAGGCTTCAGGTGCAGATTCTGAGCCATTGATTCTAGGAGGTTAAAGAGTGTGTCTGCATAGCTAACAAGCTATCATGTGATCTCAAGCCAGTGATAAACAAAGTTCAGTATAACCAACCCCTCCCTGCATGTGTGTGTTAGAGTGTGTATGTATGTATAAATGTGTGCACACGTGTTGCCACTTTGTGCGTGCGTGTGTGTGTGTGTGTGTGTGTGTGTGTGTGTGTGTGTGTATACGTGTGAATGAATAGGATGGTAGCACTTGCCTGATACCTATCTTCTTTTCAAATAAAGTCATGTATTACTTAACACCAGGGTCCCATCCTAAGGATATGATGTCATTAGGTGACTGTCATTGCCCACACATTGTGAGGAGTGCTCAACATAGACAGAATTTTCTGTCCCGCCCCATCCTGCAGCTGTTGGGTCCCAAATAAACACACAGAGGCTAACATTAATTATAAACTATTTGGCCTATTGCTCAGGCTTATTACTAACAAACTCTTACAACTTAAATTCACCCATAATTCTTATCTGTGGTTAGCCACGTGACTGGGTACCTTTTCTCAGTAAGGCATTCTCATCTTGCTTCCTCTGCGTCTGCCTGGCGACTCTGTCCCTGCCTTTCCTCTTCCCAGAATTCTCCTAGTCTGGTAGTCCTGCCTATACTTCCTGCCTGGCTACTGGCCAATTAACATTTTATTAAACCAATACAAGTGGTGAATCTTTACAGTGTACAAGATACAAGAGCATCACACTAAGAAGGCTATGATGTCACTAAGTGATATAGACTTGTGGAGTCACTTTCATAGACCCATGACATCACAAGACAGTATAGTCTAATGGAGCTGCTCACACAAGTCTATGATTTCACTGTGTGGTTTAGTCTTATGACTAACCCCACCCTTAAGCCTCGGATGTCACTAGGTAGCATAGCTTATGGCCATCTTCCCAAAAGGCTATGATGTCATGGTGCATGACTGCATTCATATCTAATGGAGGAGATCAGAAAAGTAAAACCCAAACCTTGATTTCTTAGTCCTTATCCACAAGCCTCTGCTGGGTTGAAGGTGTCAGCTGAAGACAAAGATGTCTGACCACAGCACATCTCCATCTCTTCTCACTTAAAACAGGTTCTGACATTTCCACATCCTTCCCATCAACCATGCTAATGAGGCAACAGCTCCATCACCCCCCCCCAGAACCCAGATGCTTTGCTGAGGTGGTTTCCTGCCCCAGCATCAACTGGGGTAGCTCCCTTTTTCTAAGTTGTTTTAGACTCATTTCTGGATATACTTGGTGCTTAGAAAAAAAATGACCTTTGTCCTCAGAACCTGTCATGTCCCAACATTGTCCCCATTGAGGACATTGCCTGAGTTCTGAGCTGTGAAACTTTACTGAAAAAAATTATATGTCTTTAAATTTTTATTTATATAGTGGGAGGCTGTAAGCATGTGTGTGGCTGTGAGAGTGCAGGTGTGCTCACACATGTGTGAGCTACAGGTTGGTGTCAGGTGTCTCCTATTGCTCTCCACCTTATGTTTTGAGACAGAGTTCATGTCTTCAGCTAGACTGGCTGGTCAGAGAGACCCTGGGATCAGCCAGTGCTGGGATTACACATACACGACGTGGTGCCATCTTTACATGGGTGCTGGGGATCTGAACTCTGATCCTCAAGCTGCTGCAGAGAGCACTTACTCCACAGAGCTGTCTCCCCAATCCAAGTCTTTGTTAATCCCTGAGCGATTCTGGACAAAGAAAAATCCACAAATTCAGCTACTCTTAATTTGCTCAAAACTGAGAAACAGCAACTCCAATTTTCTCTTACTGTCCTGATTTCTCGCCCCATCCTATTATCTATTTTCTAGTAAGACAAACAACTGAAAGAATAAAAATAACTTGTGGATGAAGACATTAGCTTGTGATACTGAGTAAATTCCACATCTAATGATTTCAGGAGTAGAGGTTTAGGGCCTGATGTGGGTAAACCTTCATTGAAATTTCAGAGCCTTGGGGACACACAGACTACATATGGCCTTACCTCTTGATGAATGGGGAGTGGTAGGAAGGCCACTGGAATGGGATCAAAGGAGAAGACAGACATGAAACAGTGGAAGGAGTGGAGGCTTTAAGGTTTAGGGCCATCACAGGTAGGGAAGATGACCTGGAAAGGGGGTAAGGGAGGAGGGGCAGAAAAGAAAGAATTTATAGTTTATCCTTCAAATGAAGCTGAGTTTAAATATGTAACTTTGATCCAAGATCTATTGTTTAACTAAATATATTTTGACTGCTACTGAGGCCACCATTGAAACAGTGAATTCACCAATGGAGAAGAAGATGGGAGAATCGAGATTGATGATGAGCCCCTTAAGGGATTTGGAAGAATAAAACGTAAAAATGTTGGTAAAGGAAGTATAAAACTGGCGTGTTGGGGACCTGGAAAGGAAAGGGAGATGGTGGCGCTGCGTCCTGGAAGCTAACGTCTACAGGGAACCAGTTTATTATTTGTTGATCCCTCCTACATCAAACCCATTGTTTCCCAGAGTCTCACTTCATAAATGAGGCTGGCAAAACAAAGCTTGGACAGCCAGAGTGTCATAGGAAGCCCATTCTCTTATTTGGTCTCTTTCTGGATCAGGCTCAATGTTTGTTGGCAAAAGAGATAAAAAGAAAAGAAAAGTTTTTTTCCACAAACTTTGCTTAAAATAGACAGCTATTTTGAGCTCATTCAGTCTGCGAAAGAGAAATTATCTTGGAGGTATTATCATTCATGCTCATTTATCAAACAGGGAAGTGATTGTTCATTGTCATGTAACTGATTTATGTCATACTTTTTTAATACCCTCAACATATATTTCCTCTTCATGCTTTAGGAACACGCAGCAGCTTTCTTTTGGTAACATTTCATTAAGAATAGCATGAATTGACACCTTCTCTCACATGAGAAGAGAGTTGAAGAAAGAGCCTCCATGTAATGAATACATCAACATTTTAATTTTGCTCTTCAAATAGTGATGACTTTGGGAGATACTTGGGAACCTCTGGCATTTCACAGCACTCCCACTGGCTGCTTGTTCTGACTCAGATATTAATTAGGAAATAATAGAGAACAAAACTGAGCATAACGTTGGCTTGTTTCCTAGTGGCTCAAGCACTATGTGCATTATGACATTCCTATGGGCCATTTCTATGTTCAGAAAGGATTTGAACTCTTGAGCATTTTGTGAATTTGAGTTTTCGATCTTAGCCAGTTAACTGGGAACCAGCCCATGGGAATAACTTCTGAAGAGGGTAACATCCATCACGGGAGACCCAAACAATTACATGCACATTGGACTTTTCACAGAGCAATGAGGGCCCATGGAACACAGCTAGTGTTCCAGCTGCAAGATCACTTCTTTGTTTAGAAGCAGGTCCAGCAGCAGATATGATCTTCAGAACATCAAAAGCCAGAGCTGGAAGCCAAAGGGCAAATTGGCAGTCAGTGTTCTGGCCTTGAACCTACTTTGGCGTGGGGTCAGGTCAGATGACTTCATAGCCCCTTTTCTGTAAAGCATTGTTCTGGGAGGGGATGATTTAATGGGCTAACACATATCTGTGTCTGCCCACTCTGCTGTTCCTTGTATTTGTTATAATTTACTTGGTTACCTTGGGAAGAACAAATAGATTATGTAAGTCCAGAGACGCCCTGAGGTCAACATCTGCAAAGGGCATTTTGAAGGGATGTGGTCAAGAAAGAGAGAGATGGTGGTACATAGGAAACCTGAGCCCACAAGTGCTTTCTAGATGTTTCCAGAGTAAAGTTTGAGGAAAAGTACCAGGATGTAATATGTTCTGGTGCCGTGGGAGGAAGAGAAACAGGCAGAGGGAAGACCTAGTTTGAACTCTGACTTACTAGCTTCTTTCTAATGACCTCAGCTTTCCACATAGATAATGGGCTCAACAATAATTATCTCGCTTCTTTGAAGAGGTTGGTTTGAGAATCACAAGAGAGAATATGTTTGCTCATTAAAATGTAAGGTGATATGTAAACTAGGAACATTGGTATTTAATAAAATGGTTGGTATACACAGCCAGATAAAAAGTTCTGAGTACACAGAGCTCTGCCAAAAATAGCTATGTGTTCTTAAAGTAATTTTGGGAGAAAAGACAAGACATCGACAATAGGAAACGAAGCTGGAGCCCACAGGAAGGAGGTGCAAGGCTTGCAGGCTCTTGTCTTCTTGTTGGCTCAGTCCTGATCCAAGTAAGTTGGAGACACGTTCAAAACCACCATAGCAAGACGACTCCTAGAAAAACATTAAAGTTACTTTTTCTAAACAGTTGAATATTCATGAAGATGATTGACATGATCAGCTAGCCACAAGAGGACTCAGAAAAAGAGAAAAGACATGCGGACTGTCTGTGTCTTGCCTTCAAGAGCTACAGTCCAAAGGGGGGAAGGAGCCAGCAAGCGTATCTGGGATTCTCCACAGGTTAAACAGGCTCAAAAGGGTTCCCCGCAAAGCTCAGGAAGATTCTTGTCTCACTGTTTCCTCCAGGACCCCGCGGCATGTCCTCTTGTTGCAAACTTATGAGTATTTCTCTCGTCCCCCCTCCAAATTCTCCCTGTTAGTGTATCACAGCATTGCCACAATCTGTAGAACCCTCACTTACCCGCCCTCCGTGAGATCCCACCACCACTCCTTAGAACCCCACAGCACAAGTGACACTGAGTATAAGACGGAGGAGCGGATAAAGGAGGTGAAATGGGAAACACCTGATCCTCCGTGGCAGGGGAAGCAGAACAGTCATGGGGACAGTTTCTCTGAAAGAGCACATTAATTTCTTTTAGTATAAAGAATGAATAAGATGTCAACAGAGAAAGAGAGTGAAGGGGAGTCAGGACTGGGAGAGCAAGGGACAGAGCACGGTAGCGTAAGCCCATGTGAAGAAAGGAAAGGAGGCCAAAGGCCATCATCGCCCGTAAGAGGCGAGATGTGGTTTCTACTTTCCCATTTTCATCCCTTCCTGTAAGGGAGCTCACTGCATTTCCTTTGTTCATTAAATAATAACGTATCATAATTTAAAAGTGTCAAATTTGACATGAAATCCAAGTGAGATCCTAGGGATGGGATGCGGAGTGGACTCAGTGACAGGGCACTTTATCAAATGTCTGGACATTCATCTCCAAGGCCTCAGAGGCCACTGCCATGAGCAGAAAATGTAGCCTGGTGTCAGACATACAAAGGAAGTCCAGTCAACGGAGACTGTTCTAGCTCTGTGATAACTGATCTTTGTTGACTCTTCATCTCATCGCCATTCTGTGTTTCAAATACTTGAGTGGTTCTTGGTTGGTGGTTCTGATGAGATCCCCCTCATGTGGGATGACAGTTCTTATTGAGACCCATGATCCCGCTCAGCCTCCAGCTGATGGGGTCTCATGACTTTGCACACTGCCTCACCAGGATGTCAAAGCAAAGCCTTCTAAGTAGTCACAGACCTTAGGTTCCTACTGGTGTCTGTGTTTAACCCTCCTTCCTTTCGCGGGAGCATGCATGCTGACTTTTGATCATGTCTGGTACTCCAGCGGTGATGTTTGGACTTAACATTTTCTCACTTGCTTCTGAGTACATGAGGCAAGCTTAGTTTAGTTAGGAGCTCTTTTTTGGCACTATTTGAACCCAATGTTTTGAACTGTAGTAATTGTTAACAATACTACAATACCGTGTTATTTATACAATGTTCAGTTTGACTAGTTATTGTTTTTAGATGCACCTTTGGAGCAGCAGAGGATCTAAAATCTCCCAGAAATTTCAGAGATCATCACCATTCTCTATGCAGATGATCCAAAGAAATCCTTGTTGTCACTCAGCTGTCAGGATAGAGATGTCAGCTCTATGCTAAAAATCACTGGGCAGGGAAATGGGGTTGGAAGTCCCATAGGAGACTTTTGAGTAGCAAAAACATCCTGTCTGCCTTCTCTTTCTGTTTATCTATCACTATCCTTTCTGGCTGCCAGACCTATGCATTTTCACAACTCAGGACTTTATTGACAGAGCAAAGTAAGGTCAAAAACACAGCAGATGGGCATCCTGGGCATTCATGTGTACACACTATGTCATTCCCATAAGATGCAG